>NW_020201581.1:59203-59983 GCF_001531365.2 Cynara cardunculus var. scolymus
AGAAAGGGTGGAGAGAGGAAGGAGTATAAAAGTTTCAACAGAAGAAACTTTACAGAGGGTGATAGATCTGAGACAAGAGARAAGGAGCAGAAGCCTTCGCAGAAGGTAGAAGAGCAGAGGAAGGAAGAGCCAAAAGATGGTTGCTTTAAATGTGGCAAGCCAGACCACTTTGCTGCAGATTGCTGGTCAAAAGGGCAAAGGGCGCCACAGAGGGGTCCTAAAGATGCAGCCTTCTACAAAAAGAAGGCTGACTACTACCAGCAGAAGTCTCTGCTAGCTCAATCGAGTGAGCTAGTAATAGATAAGTCCTCTGATGAAGATGAACAGAAGGGTCTTCTCGCTTGGGAAGACTCGGACACAGAGGACGAGCTCTTCTGTGGGATGGCAGACGTCAACTCAGACTCCTCTAAAAGAAATGAACAAGAGGTTTCTACTTCTTACTCTTCTCAATCACTTGATCTTTACACAGAGATCATTGATAACCTCGATTCATGTCACTTGGAGCATTWCAATCTAAAAGAAAAACTTTCTCTCTGTGAAAAAGAAGTCATTCTGCTCACAGAAGAAAGAAAAAGATTTTTTAAAATGTTTGAAGAGGCTCAAACTAAGTTCATAAATTTAGAAAATTCTTCAAAGAAAAAGTTTGCCGAGGTTCAAAAAGATTTGAAAAACAAGGTGGATGAGTTAAGGCAGTTGGAGCATGAGAAGTGTAATATTACTTATGTTAAAGAATTCTTTCAAAAGGAAAGAGAATTTTTGCACCAAGATGTGCTTGACAGA
>NW_020201582.1:0-3946 GCF_001531365.2 Cynara cardunculus var. scolymus
AGATGGTCGGGACCTTTCACTATTGTTGAAGTGGGAAAATTTGGAACTATCGATCTTTTGAACCCACAAGACAATACGGTTTTTAAAGTGAATGGGCATCGGRTCAAGCATTTCTTCCCCGAAGGAATGCAAGATCCACGCCAAAAATCTCTCTGAAGGATTGTTGAACTTTCTGTTGTAAATAGTGTAAATATTTTTTTATTATTGTTCTCCTTTTTCAGCAGGTATGCTCACTGTGGGCATCTCGTGCTCACAGTCGACAGTGGGTTTTGGTTATATATTTTAAAAAAAAACTCTTGGCGGGTCTTTGTGGATTTTTTTTCGAGGGAAAAGAAAAAGGAAAATCAGAAAAGAAATGAGGTTATTTTTGAAAAATAGTAATGATGGTTTTTATAACAATGGTGGCTTGTGTAAGGATTTGACTAGTACCATGACATCATTTGTTTTGCATCACTTGTACTTTCAAGGACATTGCATGCAGRTATGGGTGGTTTCCTATGTTTAAACCCCATCGGTTACCTATGAAAGGGGGGGGGGGGAAGACTTCACTTTTATTTTTATCTTTTTACTATTTACTTTCTTCTCCTTTCTCATGGCGCGGACGCGAAACAACCCCACCGGCCGACCACCATTACGACCACCTGCTCGTCGCTCATCTCGACGGCCGACGACCGGCGACACTCCCATTCCGACGATGCATCCATCAACACCTCTCTCGCCGGATCCCATTGCATTCGCTCCACCAGCGCGGGAACCATCCACCACCATCGCCGGTCCACCCACCACCGTCACCGTCGATTACGACGAGTTTCATGCCGTCGTTACCCCGGTATGTATCGCTCCTACTCCTCCCATATTCTCCACCGTTTTTACCCCCTCCACCATAATACACACTAACCCAACCCCCGGCGCCGGTTCGTCTTCTGTGCGACTGCCAGCCGCCGTGGCGCCTCCTCCAACCGCCCCAACACCACGACCCCTTTTCCTAGCCCTAACCACTCCACCCTCTATGACCCCTCTATCTAATCCCCTCCCACAACCGATTAACCAACCGCCCACTCAACCGCCCCCTATTGTCCTTCCCTCCACACCATTCGACCCACCCACTGTCCATGATTTCGACCTCAATACCTTGTGGGAGGAGTTCATTTTCGTTTTGAAGCCACTACTTCTCCTAATCCTGAGGATATGTTTCCCTTTTCTGCTCCCGAAGACTTACCACCACAACCCCCTGTGACTCAAACCGTGACTACACTTCCTAGTGAGGAACTCCCAGTCACTGCCCCCAGTGGGCAGACTGTGAGCACAAACACATCCTCGGGAAGTATTGTGAGTTCCAGTTCCGAGTCTGCCCTTCCTCAACCAGTAACCAAACCCGTTTCTGAGGATAGCGATTATGAAGATGAGATGGTACAGGACTTGGCCAATGATGCTGATATGGCTTGGGAGGAGGATGTGCAGGAAGTTCTTGAGGAGGAAGTCCCAGAAGATGAAGTGCAGGAGGATTTGGACGAAGACATTCCAGATGATGAAGAAATTGTTGTCCCCAAGCGCAGGCCTTCGACAAAAAGGAAGGCAGCAGCCAAATCAAGAAAGCAGCCGGCAAAACAAAAGAAGAAGGAAAGGGTGGTACCATTTCTGGACAGGTACAATTGAATCAAAAATAATAAAATTCTTTTAGAGCGCGCTTTTGACCCCCGGTTGGTCGATAATTTTATGGCCATACGACACCACTTAGTGGCTTTGCGGTGGGACAAGTTGATTGTTGCCCCTTTACAGGCTAACGTCAATTGGGTCACCGAGTTCTACGCTGCTGTTGGCTCTACWAGGAGCATTTCGGTAACCATTCGGGGCAAGAAAGTAGATTGGTCGGGGCCGAAGATTAATGCGGCCCTTGGACTCACCCCACTGCCGGAATGCTCATTTTCATAGATTATGAATGGAACCCATGCCGTGCCCGACGCCGATATCACTTCTGTCCTTACACTCCCCGATCGGGGATGGTCAAGGGACAACCGGCGACAAATGATTTTTGCTGCCCATTTAAACTTGGAAGCCGGACTTTGGTTTCAATTTTTAAGACACAATTTAATTCCTACTGGGCATGATAGTACTGTTTCAAGGGACCGATGCATCCTTCTCTATTGCATTATGAGTGAGTTGCCGATCGACCTTGGACCGATCATCCATGCATCCATTTTGGCCGCCTCACAGCGGACGAATTGTCTCCTGGTCTGTCCAGCCCTCATTACCAAGCTCTTGGCTAAGGCTAAGGTCCCTACCTTTGAGGATGATACTATTGTTGTCGGCTCTCCCTTGTTGGGACAGAACACACTCGACCGACGGAATAGAGCATCTTGGCCCCATTTTTATATGCAGAATGTAGAACCTGTCACGATTGCTGCGGACGAGCCTGTGGTGACGTCAACTGTTCCACCAACTACGCCACATGTTGTTGCTGTCTCCGTGCCATCCACCGCTGCTGTCACCGCGCCACCGATTGTCATTACCGAACCACCAGTCGCTGCTGTTTCTGTGCCGCCTGCTACTGTCACCGAGCAACCTGCCGTGCATGTTTCTGCCTCACCTGCTGTCCCTATGGCCGAACCGACTGTTGAACTCCCACGATGCGGAGTTGATACGGCCAGCCCCTCCGATCCACCGCCGAGCAACCCTTTAGGCTCGGGGTACGGGTCAGCGACTTGGCTGTCTGTTTTGGCACTACAGTGGGAGGAAACGAATCTGAAGTTGGCGGAGATCTTGAAGAAGGTTGGCAGCCTTGATGACCGAGTCTCCGATCTCGAAAAGAAGAGTGCACGATATTGGGCTTACACTAGAGACTGGAATCGGGTGGAACGACAACTCTGTGGGCGTCAAGATACTCTGTTGACAGCCCAACTTCCCCGATTCCCCARCGGTCTTTGCCCGCCTCAGGTCCGGTGCTTCCCACCTTTGCAGGCCCATGTGCCGACGTCTGTTGTTGCTGCGCCCTTTGCTCCGGTTGCCCACATTCCTGCTGTTGCTCCATTACCTATCACCACTGCCATTGTTCCTGCCGTTGCTGTTTCAGTTACTGCTCCCATTGTCCAAAGCTCCGAGGCGCCAAGTGCATCCACTGTTTGCCCACAGTGAGCAGTTTCGCAGATATGGTTAAATTCTCAACTTTTGATCCCACCTCTTTAAACATTATTTTTGGATATAACTCATGGGTACAGATACATTTTCATTCCGTCTTTTGTGTATGCTTTGCGGAATGCTATTTTCTTTTGTGTGATTATTTATGATATGGGTGTTGGATTTCCTTTTGCTTTGTCTAGTTCCATTGTTCATTTCAGGTRCAATTTGSTTGGATGATTTTTCGTAGTGTTAAAGTTAAAAGGATGTAGGCCCTCCTTTTGTTTTTAAACCCAAACACTTTTCCCCTTGCACCCAACCCGTCACCTTTTGGTCCCTTTGGCAACAATGGGGACATTGTTATTATCAAGTTTGGGGGGGATGTGTTCAAAAAGAAAAAAAATATATATACCTTCGAAAAATTGGGAGGTATGAAAAAAAAATATATAAAATAATCGGTCTTCGGAAAATTGGGAGACGAAAATAAAAAGYCCGGTACTCCAAAGGGCAAGTTTATGCCAATAAATGGGTCACGAACTTTTTCCTTGTACTCAAAAGTGAATCGATGAGAACTTTTGTTTCAAACCCTTTTGTAGTATAGGATAAGTTTGGGGGAGGGATACACGCTATCATTGCCAAAAACACGAACCCGAAAGCCCTACTGATTAACGGCAACACTACGAAGATCAAGCAAGGAAATTGTACATCCTCTTTACTAGACGAATTTCCAACACCTTCCGTAAGTGTTTCGTTCTTGTTCCTTTCTTTTTGTGTCTTTTTAAATTATTTTCTTTTACTTGAGGACAAGTAATACCTCAAGTTTGGGGGTGTG
>NW_020201582.1:5226-22905 GCF_001531365.2 Cynara cardunculus var. scolymus
GTCCCTGTGGAAACGATCTTGGTACTATACCACTTTATTACTTGAAGCAATCTTAGTGTCGGAGTGCACTTGCACCGCCACTTTGGGGATTTTATGCCCACTGTGTGCACACTTACGATTTAAGCACATCAGGTACCAACTCTTGGGTTCGTTTTAATATCATGTTTGGAGTTGGGTTTTGATACATTTTATTGTACTTATGTTAATGGTCAAGAAAAAATTATGTAACACTTTTTCAAATGTTTGTGGGTCATGTTAGTAACATTTTATGCATGTGTTGTAATGACTAAACTTGGTACACTTTGACATGTTTTTGAAAATTACTAAATGTGTAACATGCTTCCGTTTGTTGCAAGTTGTATTTTAAACCAAGTGTCAAGGTGTTGGAAAAATAAATATTTTTTTTTCAAATTTGGAGTGAGTTTTTTGGGTTTTATATCAGCAACAGTCGGAGGTGACGCATAGTTGTTTACATTCAAATCAATTAATTTGATAGTTAATGCTTAGTAAGATTGTTATTTCTTATTTACGTATTACATTTTATGCAAACTAAATATTTGCAGTTATTATTTCCGATCATCTGAGACATGTACTTCTTTGTGGTGGTGTTCAACTTTAAATGCCCATTTGTAATGATTATAGACAACCTGGAACAACATTGGAATCCCTAGTCAATACAAGGAAATAACAAACCTTTTCTAGAGAAATATAAAACTTCTTGTACTTTTACATCAACAACCATATCATTATTTGTATTAGCATGTGACACTCATTTTGAGCTGGTTCGTGCAACACTTCCTGTTGATAGAACATCTGCATAAACTATGACATGCATCGTACGAGGAATTTTTTGGGTTAGATCCACTTAGGATTAAGGTGAAAAGGTGCATAAAAGAGAATTTACACGACTGCAATGTATTCTTGATGGATCATATGGAGTGCTACATGGGGGAGTTGCCTTATAGATGGAAATCAGGTCTTCATATGAAAGAACCGACCCAAGGGAAACTATAACACCCCATCCCATATTTGCATAAAACACACATATTTTATACAACATGAAATAGAAATAATACACACTAGTCCCAAATATAAACATTTTTACTAGCTAAAGTAGCTACAAACTTTTTCTCACAAAGTACATGACTTGAATAATACAATTTCACAAGTTCATGTATGATTTCAGCTTCCACAACATTCACTTTCATCATATACACAGATGTAAAGCTATCATACTTCCAAATCACATCTTTCCCTTCCATTTATCTTCCGAATATGCCCGACCTGTAATGCACATTTTTTAAAACAAAATGAGGGTTAGACCATAAGGTCTAGTGAGTAATACCTTGTAATCTATAACAGGGTGAAAATCACCAAAACACTTTTGGAAAGCCAAATTTTGAGAAGTAACATGTAAACAATATTTATCGCATCAAACCTCATTTTTATCGCACCATACATATGAGACAACCCACCCATCGCATCATAAGGATGAGATAACCCATTTCATCGCATAAACAGATATAACCACACATGTCGTGTTCAACAGATGCGATAAACACATTTGTCGCATCCAACACATGTGATAAACACATTTGTCGCATCCAACACATGTGATAACCAACTTGTCACATCATGCAGATGCAATAAACCCCAATTGTCACACCACACGGATGCGATGAACACATTTTATCGCACCATACTGATGCAATAACTCACTTTATCGCATCACACTGAGGCAATCACTTCAACTCCTCACATCATATAGATGCAATATCACTAACTTATTGCATCACATTGATGCGATCATAACAACCTACATGATCAAAATATCATCTTTCACAGAAATGTTGATTATCTCACCCTTATCCTAGTATATCGAGCTCCTGATTATGCACTCTTATTTCAAATTTACCATGCTCCTGGTTATGCTACCCTTATTTCAAAATATACCATACTCCTGATTATCCCACCCTTATTTCAAAATATACACCTCTCTTGATTATACCACCCTTATTCCAGTCAATTATAACACGTAACCATGTTTGAAAACACCCAAATTTGAAACCAAATACGGTTCCTTATTGAAAGTATATCAAATCAAGATTTTGAAATAAAAAATCACCTTGAATTCACTATATATAGAAGAATTAAATTCAACAACAATTATCAGATAAGAACACGCTATCTTCTTCTTCTCTTCTTCCTCCTCCTCGTTCTTCTCCTCCTTCTTCTCCTCCTCCTTCTTCTCCTTCTTCTCCTTCTTCTTCTCCTTCTCCTTCTTCTTCTTCTCCTTCTTCTTCTTCTCCTTCTTCTTCTTCTCCTTCTTCTTCTTCTCCTTCTTCTTCTTCTCCTTCTTCTTCTTCTCCTTCTTCTTCTCCTTTCTCTTTTCTTTTTCTTATCTATTTCAAATTAGAAAAAAAAGAAAAGAAAAGGAGGGCACATGCATTTATATATTATGTATATATATATATATATATATATATATATCTTAGAATGAGTTGGTGGGTGTTAAGATTTTTAAAAGATTTAAACCAAATATCCAAAACACACCTCATAACTTTGAAACCAATTGAAAATTTAACCCCAAACTTCCAAATCAACAAACCCGGTTATAACAATATTCCCCCCTAAAAGGAATTCCATCACGGAATTCATTCAGTCAAAGAGATGAGGATATTTCATTCTCATATCAGTCTCTAATCCAAGTAGCCTCTTGCCCTTTATGAAACCACTACTGAACTTTTACCAAACAAATCGCTTTGTTTCTTAAAACTTTAGTTTTATGTTTAGTGACAACTTCTGGGGTTTCAACAAAACACAACTTTTCATCAACTTGAATTTCATAAACCAGTAGCTCTAATCGATATGCTACATTACCAACTCGATCGCTGATCTTAAATGGACCAATATACCTTGGACTCAGTTTACACCTCTTTCCAAAACATACTATCTCTTTCTAGGGTGAAACTTTCAACATTACTCTATCTCCCACTTGGAAGTCAATCGGTTTACGACGTTTGTCTGCATAAATGTGTTGTCGATCCAGAGCTATTTTTATTCATTCATGAATTCGATCTATCTTTTCTGCTGTTAACTGAACGATCTCTGGAACGGCTAATTGTTTTTCTCCCACTTCATTCCAACAAAACGACGTTCGATATTTTCTGCCATATAGAACTTCATAAGATGTTGCTTGTATGCTAGAATAATAATTGTTATTGTAAGCGAACTCAATCAACAGTAAATGGTTTTCCCACGAAACTCCAAAATCAATAATACAAGATCGTAACATATCTTCAAGAGTTTGTATTGTTCACTCACTTTGTGGGTAATAAGCCATACTAAATCATATTTGAGATCCCTTTTCTTTCTTAAAGCTTCCCCAAAATCTTGTAGTAAATCGACTGTCCCGGTTTCATATAATTGATAATGGAAGACTGTGTCGAGTTACAATTTCATCGATATATAATCTCGCAAGTTTTTCCATGAATATGTATATTTAATTGGTAAGAAATGTGCAGATTTTGTCAAATGATCTACAATATCCCATATAACATCATACCCTTTTAGTGTTCTTGGTAGTTTCGTTATGAATGTTGATCCTCTTTATCAATGATTTGATGATCCTTTTATCTATCGAAGTGTATTATTTTTGTTATTTAGTTTCAACGATCTTTTCTGAGTCTGTTTAATGATTGTTGAACTCGTATTGTAATTCATTTAGAGAATGATATACTTCAAGAAGACAAAACTCACACCACATATCCTTCAACGATGTCGAAGACAGAAACTGAAGATTAGAGACCAGCAAGTTCGTCATCTAAAGTGGTTTTAGTGATAATAAGCCTGTCTACACAAGTGTGAAGTTTGCGCAAGATTCAGCGAACACTGATGAGATTTTCAGCATCATTCCAATGTTCAGCGATCAAATGAATCTTGTATAGAAAGATTGGTTTTGTCTTGTCCTTCTACACACAAAGGACAAACCCATACCTTTCTAAGTATAGTACAATACAGAGCCACTCCTTTAACTTTAAACGTGTTTACCTACTTTATGAAAGATGACTGCTCATATACAGCCAAAAGGACTGTATACTCTAGAAAATGACAAGCTTTCCTCTAACAACTTGCCACGTGTCCTGTAACTTCTGAATTACATTAAATGCAATGGGTATAAATAGCTGAGTGGTTCTTCTATCAGTTATCATCTTCCTAACTCAAAACTTACCCAAGAAGCTACTTCTGTCTCTACTTTCTGTCTAAAGAGAAAGACCCACTTTAACAAGTGAAGACACATTTATTCTTACCCTATTTTTTGTAGCAAGTCTTTTTTTATTGGTATTTGTATTTTGTGTGTATCTTAGATTGTTTAGATAGGTTTCGTATCCTATCTCTTTCGCAAACAATCTGTAAAATTTGTATTGGTCTTCTTTGTCAATATATAATTTTTAAAAGTGAAAGTTATTGTGTTTGTATTCATCCCCCCTAATAGAAACTGTTACCTATAAACTCTTGTAGATTCGGCTGGGACCAACAAGTGGTATTAGAACAATGTTTGCTTTTTGTAGTGTATTGTTGTTTTATGGGAGTTCTATATCTTTTCTTCTCTAGATAATTTATTCCTTTCAAAATGGCTTTGCAAAACACTAGCACAAATTTTCACGATAATGGCTCACTGCCAAACCTTCCCGGTTCATTAGAGACAACTTAAGTCTCTAGAAAAACCGGATATCTTTCTTCTTGGAAGGTGTGGATCTTGAGATTCCATACTATATAGAGAATGGACCTTATGTTCCATCTGCTCTCCTTCCAGAAGTTCCTGCAACTGCTATGATTGTCGGTATTCCTGAACGGCAGATTCCAAAGCTCCCTCATCAATGCAGTGTTAAAGACAAAAAGAAGGTGGCTTTAAACACTCGCGTAAGGTCTATAACACCTATGGCTCTTCCTGACGAGGTCTGTCACTCGGTGATGAAGCTTAAACCTCAAAATCCATGTGGGACACTCTGTGTGTTCAATATGAAGGTACTTATGAAGTACAAGAATCGAGGAAGATTAATTTAGTAAGACTATGAAAGTTTTCTTTTTGGAAAAATTGAATCTATGTCTGAATTACATCAACAATTTAATTGTCTTTTTATTTATTTGACGACAGTTGAAAGAGAATATTCCAACTCAAAGATAGTGACAAAGTTACTTGAATGTTCGCCAAAAGCGTGAGATCAATATAACATGTGTCTCAAGAAGAATCGTTATGGGATATTGCTGAATGATGAGCAATCTTGACAGCTGAAGAAGAATCTTCTCAAAGACTCCAGAGAAATGAAAAGCTCTCCGTTAGCTTTGATTTCTGATAGCCCTTCAGTTGACCCATCTATTTCTTCTATTCCTTCTATTCCCTCTGCGTCTATCATTAAGTTAGATCCTTCTAACTCTGAGGGCTTGTCAGACGCTGATCATTCAGAGTTTGATGAGTCGCTAGTCCTTCTAACTAACTCCTTCAGGTGGTTCGTTAGAAAAAAAATAACTACCACAGATCTCCTTGGCTGACCTTAAACTGAGAAGCCAAAGTCAAACCCCATTGACTAGGCTTCAGCGAGCTGCTACAACTGTCAACACAAAGGTCACTTTACGAGCGAATGCAGGTCAAAGAAAACTGCAACGCCATCTTCCAACCTCCCATCCTCCTTCAGGACTAAAAAGGACAAGTACTTGAAACTGAAGGATAAGTACAAGAAGTTGAAGAATCTTTAACGTAAAGGCAAAGGTCTTGTTGCTGAAGAGCATGACTGGGCTAATTCTTCTGAAGAATCATCCTCTAACAAGGAAGACACGATCTACCTCTATCGAATGACCTAGGATGTCAAAGATGAACCATCACATACATCATTCTCCAATGATCCCTCGTCATCAACCTCTGCTCAGGTATGTACACTGAATGAACCTTCTTCTTCTTTTTCTGATAGCCTATCTGCACTAGATACGCTGACCATTGACCTTTACAATGTCGTGAATGGAAAATCCAAATATGAAAAGCTTTATCTTGATCTTCAAGGACAGTTAGAGAAATTCCATTTAAAGATCAAAGAGCTTCCAAGATTGAGGAAAATCTTTAAGATCACGCCATAAGCATCGAACGTGAGTAGGCTATCGCTGAGCGTGAGCAAGCTATTGCTAAACTCAAGGCTGAGAAAGCTACCGTTGAAGGGTGGTGAAAAGACTCTATGAAGGCATTTGAGATCATCAACGCTCAGATCCTTGCCAAGATAAAGAGTGGTCTAGGATTTTCCAATGATCAAGAAGAAAGTTTCACTGGCAAGTCCCTGCTGAAGTTTGGTACTTCTGTTTCCTCCATTCCTGACACCTCTTTTTTATTGGTACTCTTCCACTGAGACTCCTCTTGAAGGAACATTCTCGAGTTCAGGATGCAAAGACAAAGATAAATCCATTGCCAGCGCTCCTCTTCCCAAAAAGGCCAACAAGTCAAATAGACCCAGATCTATTTCTTCAGACTTGTAAACGTTCTTACTCAGGGACCAAGGTCTCTGAACCCTCTTAGAGATCTAATCCAAAGCTGAAAGTGAATACTTCACTCAAGGTATCAAACCCTCAGTTGTTCTTCCTCAAACAAATGAGAAATGAATCCTTGGAGCTTGTCCCTCTTCTGTTCTCTCTAACCCTTATGGACCTAAAGCTTCTTTCAGCTTTAGGAAGTGTCGTCACTATGGTGAAACTTCACATATTGCCAGTAAGTGTCCTTAAGCTACCAAATCTGGTTTGTCAGCTATGGTAAAGAAAGTAGCTAAGGTTGAAAAATCAGCCACCAAAGTTGTGAAAACAACTAAGGTGAAGAAGTACACTGAAGCATCTTCTTCAGGCTCAGTGAAGATACCTTCTGGACCTGAGTCTTCAGCATCAGCGGATGTCGCCTCTTACTCCATCCATTGAGAAATGGGTACCAAAGCCATCTTAATCTGTTTTCTTTTGCAGGAAGTCAAAGGCATCTGGTATCTTGAAAGTGGATGTTCAAGACACATGATCGAAGACAAATCTTTCCTCATTAATTACAACGGTGCAACCACCTTCAAACGTGTTGCATATGTTGATGGACTGAAACACAATCTTCTCAGCATCACTCAACTGTATGATAAAAAATTCACAGTGAAACTTCTTTAGAACTCATGTTATGTCTATGACAAAGATGACAACCTCGCTCTTACAGGTTCTCATCTAGAGAATGTGTATCTCATCAACATGGATTCTCCCTTCACTAAGAATAGTTGTTTTCTCTCTAAAGCCTCTTCAGATATCAACTGGGTATGGCACATACAACTTTCTAATCTCAACGTCAAGATGTTGAATGAGATGTCTCGAAAAGATCTTGTCACTGACCTTCCTTAGCACTCCTTTGCAAAGGAATCTCTTTGCTCAATGTGCAAAAAGGGAAAGCAAACAAATGCTAGCTTCAAATCTAAGCAAGTCTTTTCAGTGGATTCTCCTCTTCAGCTATTGCACATGGATATATTTGGTCTAGTAAAAATGCAATCTATATTCGGAAAGAAATATACATTCGTTATTGTTGACATATATTACAGGTACACTTTGGTCTTCTTTCTTAGATGTAAGAGTGATGCACTTGAAGAAATCATCTCTTTTCGTCAAACGCATAGAAGTACTAAACAACATAAGAGTACGAACTATCAGGAAAGATCATGGCACTAATTCAAAAATAGTGACATTGATGACTTCTTTGTGAATAAGAGAATCTCACACAACTTCTCAGTTACGAAAACTCCACAAGAGAACGGGGTCGCTAAAATGAGAAATCGAACAATAATTGAAGCCGCTTGATCAATGCTCAACGAATCTCGTCTCATTACTCAATTCTAGGCTAAAGCTGTCAACACTTTTTATTTAACTCAGAACGATCACTGATCGTCAAGAGATTCAAGAAGACAACTTATGAACTCTTCCATAGCAGAAAGCCTTCTCTCAACTTTCTTCATATCTTTGGTTGTACATGCTATATCCTGAACAACAAAGACCAACTTTGAACGTTTGATCCCAAAGCTAATAAAGGAATCTTTCCTGGATATTCTTCAGTGTCCAAAGTTTTCAGAGTATTCAACAAAAGACGACAGATAATAGAGGAATCTATTCATGTCATCTTTGATGAGTCTCAATCAGTTAATTGTAAACCCATATTTGAAGATGATGAAGAGTTAGATAACTTGTCCCGTGTCCATCTAATAAAACTGTGATAGGCACCAAGTAGGTTTATCGCAATAAGTTAGATGAACAAGGAATTGTAACCCAAAACAAGGCTCGTCTTGTTACTCAGGGATACAAGCAAAAAGAAGGAATCTATTATGACAAAACCTTCACAACGGTGGCTGGACTCGAAGCAATTCAACTCTTTCTAAATTATGCTACCCAAGAGACTATAAAGTCTACCAAATGGATGTAAAAAGCTCTTTTATGGAAAACTTTAGGAGAAAGTTCATGTTGAACAACCTCCAGAGTTTGTTGACCCTAATTATGCTAATCATGTCAAAAGATTGGATAAAACTCTTTATGGGTTAAAACAGGCCCTTCGTGCTTGGTATGACACCTTTTTTTCATTTCTCATATCTGAGAAATTTGTCTATGCAAAGATTGATCCGATCCTATATCTTAGGAAAGTCAAAGGTCATATCATTCTTGCGTAATTTTATGTCACTGATATTGTATTTGGTTCCACTAATCCCTCTTTATGTTTTCGGTTCACTGAACGCGTGAAGAAAGAATATGTTGGTCCCAGCTAGATCTACAAGAGTTATAGGATCAGTTTGTAGAAGGGGAGGATGAATACAAACACAAAAACTTTCACTTTTAAAAATTATATATTGATAAAGAAGGACCAATACAAATTTTATAGATTGTTTGCAAAAAAGATAAGGTAAAGAAACCTATCTAAACAATCTAAAGATACACAATATTACACTTGGCAAAGAGAAAAGATTTGCTGTAAAAGAGTAGTTAGAGAAGTAACTTCTTAGGTAAGTTTCTTATAGAAGAAAAGTGATAACTGAGTAGAGAATACTCAACTATTTATACCCATTGCATTAAATGCATTTCAGAAAGTACACAACACGTGTCAAACTTTTGGAGGAAAGTTTGTCCTTTGCTACAGTGAATAGTCCTTTTGGCTGTTTATGAGCAGACATTTTTTCATAGAGTTGGTGAGCACAATAGAGTCAATTGGGTGGCTCCGTACAATATTATACTCTGGAAAATGTAATGGTTTATCCTTAGTCTATAGAAGGAAAAGACAAAAACGAACGTGCATGGAAAGCTACATTTGATGGCTGAATGTTGGGATGATGCTGGAGGTCTATTCAACATTCGCTAAAACTTATGAAGTCTTCACACATATGTTGACGAGCTTGTAATCATTGAATAACGCTTTAGATCACGAACATGCTAATCTCTAGTCTTCGACATTGATGAAGGTTCTTTGGTGTGAGTTTTGTCTTCTTGAAGTATAACAATAAATGGAGAGTTACAATACATGTTTAGCGATAACTGAATAGACTCAGTGATGATCGCTGAAACTAAATATATAAAAACCCTATACTTCGATAGGTAAAAATGATTATCATCAATTAAATGAGAGATGATCAACAATCTCCCCCTATCTGATGATGACAAAGTAACATAAAGAGAATAGCCTAAGTTACAATAGTATTACAAGTAAAGTACAGTTCCTTTTAAGTTTACTTAAGTTTTAAAGGATTACAAGTTTAAGAGAAACAAGTATAAGTTATGACAACTGAAACTGAAAGCTTATTCACTGACTGAAAATTGTCAGTGAATGTAACAGTAAACTGGAACTCATAGATATATGTCCCTATTATTTTTTTCAGGGATATTTTTCAGTGATACTAGAGAAATACTCATATTATTCATTGAAAAGATTCAAGTGTTACATCACTAAGTTCTACACCTATTACATATAAGTTGTACACTTAAAGAAGAGATAAAGAAAACAAGATTTACAAGATAGAAAGTTTTAACTAATCTAAGTCGCTGAAGTGGATGTACCTAGGTACTTCTTCTCCAAGCTTCTTTCGACGTAGATATTTCTTTCTGATCCTGCGGTCCATCTTCTCACCATTTAGGTCATTGTTCAACCAAGATCTTAGAAATTCGAGGTGTTCTATTGGACAAAGACGAAACTCATATACTCTTTGAAAGTTGTACTCGCCATCATAGTTAATGAATATAAATCCATACTCGGGCTTGAAGTGCACAATATTCGGTGTATAAGGACCCTTCACTGGTAGAGAGAATTCACCACAGAGATATCTGGCTTCTTCTAGTCCTTTAGGATTTCTTTAAGAAGAACTTACCTTCATGTTTGTTCCTCAGAGTTGGTCCATCATTAGGATCTGAAGGTTTTCTTCTTCTTCCTGGCATCAATGCCGACACTGATAGAACAACAACATACCTAGACATCTTCTTGATAAGATCGTTGAGGATGCCTTCGATAATTTGCTTGTGCCTTGACTTCAAGCTCTGGATGGCTTGGCGTATTTCCATCTATTCATCATAGACATATTGACCAAGGTAAGAAGGATATTCATAGCGCATCAAGGTTGTCTCTGGTGATGACCATGGAGATGAGCATTCCTCCATCTTTCATCCCTCCGTTGATAGTGACATTTGGAATCCGATGGGTACTTATTTTTTTCTTTACACGATCTTCTCCCTAACTCTTGTCGCAGTCCCTCAACGCTAGTGCTCTCTGATGTTCACGTTCAGCTTGTGAGAGCAACTGAGTCTGGGCCTTAACGGGGTTCATCTTCTTCGACTTTCCTTTAGGAAGAATTTTAACAACAAGTGACTTGGCTAGTTTCAGGCTGTCTTCAGTCTATTGACGTTGAATACTAGTTCTTCCTCGACCTTTAGCGCTTCCTCTCTTTCGACAATTGTGAGGAAGTCAAATTCGCACAACCAGAGGTACGAAGAGCCGTTTTTACTCTGCTTTGGTCAAGGTACTCCCTCAGCTGAGTCATCTGTTGGTCAAAGAGAGCTCCAGATGTTGGAATGAAATATATTATTTCATCTGGATGACCACAAGGAATGGTGGGGGTGATAGAAGAGGAGAGAGATTGAGAAGCAATGGGAACAAACTTGGAGCTTTGAGCAACCCTTGTGGGGACGATAGGCTTAAAGAGAATAGCCAGGTTCCCATCTTCAGCAACAACTTTGTTCTTGGAGGTGGTCTGCTCGTTTCCTTTAAGATTTCTCTTTCTCCCCATGGGATGAAGATTCCCTGAGAGAGACTCCTTTTTTAGCTGGGGCAAGTATGGTGTGGTATTGAATGGTGAATTCATCAACTTCATCATCATCATCATCATCATCATCACCTAAGTCTTGTCCAACATCAGGAAGGGAAAGAGAATCATCTTCTTCATCATCTTCCTCATCACCAACATTAGCAGTAGAGGTGATGGGATGGTCTTTCTCTTCAACAAGAGCTATGATGGCATCATCATTATCATCGACTTCAGCTTCAGCTTCAGCTTCATAGGATATAGTGTGAGGGATAGAAAAATGTGGTTGTACATCTTCAGCTTCAGATTGCAAGATCAAGATTTGAGGTAAAGAGCCTTCAGCTTTTTCTGCTTCAGACATTTCTTCTACTTCAGACCTTTCAACTTCAGCTTCAGGTTCAATAAAAGCAGCATGAGGTTTGTCTTTCTCTCCCTCTTTATCATCAGCAAGACAAGAGGTGAGATCATCAAGATGCTTATCAAGATCGTCCGTACGCTGCTCGAGATTGGACAGAGACATAGACTGGAGGAGGTTAAGCTGAAGCACCCGGTCCATAGATTAGCAATCAATAGCAGTGACGGAAGGTTCATAAACTGGTGTTGGGTGTTGAAGAAGGTTCAGTATCTGCTCCACCAGCTCACCATGCTTGGAAAGCTGGATTTTCACTTCATCGGCCTTGCTATTTAAAGCAATGATGGCTTCAGTGTTGGTGCGTATATCAACTTGCACCACAGACAACAACTCCTACACCTCATTAACCTCAGCTTTGACAGCAGAGAGGCCTGAGGTGAGGTCTTCCTTTATAGGCATATCTTGGTGGACCTTGTCCATTTTGTCCAAAACAGTTGCTACCGTCGGGAGTAGAAGTATGACATTTTCATCCATATCATAGCCAGTCTCCATGGCCGAAGGTTTTGCTGCAAAAGGGCCTAAAAAAGAAGATAATTGAGCAAAAGGAAGCTCTTGGTTAGAAGAAATGAAAGGGTAGGAAGATGGTAGAGTACCTGAAGGGTCTTGAACATCATGTAAAGGATAGACTGGGGGGGTTTGACTCAGTCCTGACCACCTGTGGGAGAGAAGAGGATGGGGTATAGGACATACTTGTGCCATGAGCGATGACAAGCATTGGTGCGAACATACCAATATCTGTAGGTTTAGACTTATGGTCAAAGATTCTAGACCCAAGCCTGCAAATAGGCATGTTGTCTTATATGGGCTATTTATTGCCAAAGATTTTAGCAAATACCATGCACAAGAACTTGGTGTAAGGCATCACCTTTTGACACCGACTTGAGGGGTTCATTGGAGTCCTTCTTTGTTGGCAAGTTGTAGCCAATTTCATCAAGACAGAAGATGATATATTCAATGGAGGGTTCACTAGAGTAGGGACCCTTGGATAGTTGAAGACCGGTCCTCAAAGTGGAAATGCCAAACTGACAATCATTCCATTGAAGATGAAGAAAATTTTCTCCACCTGGTTCCAGTCTTATTAGTTTCCCGCCTCACTTCAGCAATGAACCAAAACTATTTAAGGAATTCCTTGACCATGACAGGTTCATAGGTTAGTGCATGGGCAATAGGAGAGTTCTTGAGGAAGTTAGCAGCATCCTCGAAATAAGGTTTGTTGATGGGGATGTCCACAAGCGCAACATGGTTTTTTGGTTTGAAAGACACTTCATAAGTGGAGAAGTTCATGATTCTGGCTACCATTTCTCTTTATAAAAGATAAAACAGAAGATGATACAAGATTGTTAGAAAGGTAAACTTTTATGTTTTGAAAGAGAAAACTTCTTTTGAAAAATCCACAATAATATTTAAGGTTTTTCAAGATGAATAAGTGTTTCGAAACATAGATTATAACCAAGTAACAAAATTATTCAATAATCTGTTTGTTAGGTATTTAAGAGAACAAGTTCTTAAATCTCTAACAAAAGTTTCATAGAAAGAGAAGAACAGTTCAATAAAAAAGAAAAATTATCAACCTTAAGTTTTTGAAGAGAAAGGTTGAAGGTTATTTGAATGTTTTTGAAATCTTGCTTTGAGAAAGTCTTGAGAGCAGAAGTTCGACAAGAATTTTTGTAAGCGTAAAGAAGAAATATGAGAAGATATCTCATATTTATAGGTAGGTGAGAGAAATTAAAAAGAAGAGAGAGAGAAATACGACTTGAAAAGATGTGCAATGATGAAGGGTTTTCACGTCCTCATCCATGATTGGATGGAAATCCAAAGGGTCGCTTGTGTCAGAAAGACGTGCACGTCTCAAAAATCGTATATTTTTTTACAAAAAATGACGTCATATAAAATATGACCGTTCGTATACTATTTTCTTTTAAACAAAACACAAATGCTTAAGTCTTTTAAAAAACAAAAGGGATCACTGAATATAGAATATTCAGCATCAGTTTTTAAGAAAATATCTTTAAAAAAGATACAAGTTTAAAAGATTCAGTGGTAGAGACAATCACTGAAGAATTTTACTTTTGAAACATTTTGATCACTGAATAAGAAAATAGTCAGTGATCATTTTTTTAAAGAAAGGACAAGTAAATATACCTTAAAGATATACTTAATTAAAAGGTTCAGTGATAGAAAGAACACTGAAATATTTCTTTAAAAACGTTTTGATCACTGAATATGGAAAGATTCAATGATAGTTTTAAGTTTTGAAAAGAAGATAAGAGTACATACCTTAGATAAAGAGAAGATAATTTTACTCAAGAGTTCAGTGATAGAGTGAGAACACTGAATCATTTCAGCTACTGAGTATTACTTAGAGGTGGAGGAGTTAATCCTCAACGTTCAACATTCCTAGTTTGCTGATCAAGATGTTAAACATTGTCTCATCAAGAGTCTCTGTAAAAAGGTCAGTGAGTTGGTGTGAAGCGAAGTTCAATATTACCATTCATAACATGATCTCTGATAAAAAGATATCAGATCTCAATATGTTTGGTCTTGGAGTGAAGAACAGGATTGTTTGCAATAGCAATAGCAATAGATAGGGATCTTTGAGAGTTGTAGATCATAATCACTGAGCTGATTTTTCATTCAAAGAATTTGGGCACAACAACTTCCAGTAGCAACATATTCAGCTTCAGCAGTTGATGTGGACACTGAGTTTTGCTTTTCGCTCGTCCAGCTCACCAACGTTCCACCTAGAAGCTGACAACCTGCAGTGGTGCTTTTCCTATCAATTTTGCAACCTGCAAAATCACTATCCGTATAACCAATAAGGTCAAAAAATGAACCCTTGGGATACTAAACACCTAAGTTAGGAGTTCCCTTCAAATATTTGAAGATGCATTTTGCAGCAATCTCATAGGATTCCTTAGGTTCAAATTGATATCGTGCACACAAATAAGTGGAGTACATAATATCTGGATGATATGTTGTGAGATACAACAGATAGCTGATCATTCCTCTATAAATAGTAACGTTTACAAGCTTTCCATTTGGATCCTTGTTTAATGAGAAAGGATGAGCCATTGGAGTTTTCGTAGATGAGCTATTGGATAGATCAAACTTCTTCAGCATATCTCTGACATACTTACTTTGATTGATAAAGATAACTTTATCTCATTGCTTGATTTGAAGACCAAGAAAGTAAGTCAGTTCTACTATCATACTCATCTGATATTCTTTTGTCATGCGTTTAACGAACCGAAAACACAAAGAGGGATTAGTGGAACAAAATATATCATCAACACAAATTTGTACTAGAATGATATTACCTTGACTTTTTTAAGAAACAGGGTCTGGTCAATCTTACCATGGACAAATTTCTCAGAGAGGAGAAATGACGAGAGGGTATCATACTACGCACGAGTGGCTTGTTTTAACCCGTAAAGAGCTTTATCCAATCTGTAGACATGATTTGGATCCTTAGGGTCAAGAAACCTTGGAGATTGTTCAACATAAACTTTCTCTTGAAGTTTTCCATTAAGGAAAGAACTCTTTACATCCATTTGAAACTCTTTGAAGTCTCTATGGGCAACAAAGGCTAGAAAGAGTCGAATAGCTTCGAGTCTAGCCACTAATGCGAAGGTTTCGTCATAGTCGATGCGCACAATGCCTTGCTCATTCCCATTAGTCACTTGTCACCCTCTACTTCAAATACTAATCCTTCAGTCATTAAATCTTCTTTAGTCACTAAATCTCTCTTAGTAAATGATTCCTTATGTAAGGCTCCTTTAGCAATTCAAATGAATGTTGAAGAATCTCTCGCTGAAGCCTCATCCTCTATACCTGAGCCACCTATCTCAAAAGATGATAACTCAAGTCATTTACCAGCTCAACCGATGGACAAAGAATCATCCTATCGATCAAATTATTTGTGATCCAAATGCAGGTATTCATACTCCCCGTGGTCTAGGTAATATTTTTCTATTTGTCAACTTTCTTTCTTTAGTTGAACCCAAGAAAATCAATGAGGCTATCATGTACCCAAGTTGGGTCAATGATATGCAAGAAGATTTCAATGTGTTTGATAGAAACAAAGTTTAGTACCTTGTTCCTCGTCCATCCAATAAAGCTGTTATAGGCACTACATGGGTGTATCGAAACAAGTTGGATGAGCAAGGCATTGTACCTTGTAACAAGATTCGACTTGTTTCTCAGGGATATAGATAAGAAGAAAGCATCGATTATGATGAAACTGTTACTCTAGTGGCTAGACTGGAAGCAATTCGTCTCTTCCTAGCCTATGTAGTCTATAAAGACCTTAAAGTCTATTAAATGGATGTAAAGAGCACTTTTCTTATTGAGAAACTTCTTGAGAAATTTTATGTTGAACAACCTCTAGGGTTCATTGACCTTAAGTATCCTGATCATGTCTATTGATTGGATAAATCTCTTTGTGGGTTAAAACAAACTCCTTTTGCCTAATATCCCTTTCTTCATTTCCCATCTCTAAGAAATTTGAACGTAAAAAGATTGATTAAATCCTATTTCTTAGGAAAATTAAGGGTCGCATCATTCTTGTTTAGATATATGTCGATGACATTATATTTGGATCCACGAATCCTTCTTTATGTGTTCGTTTCTCTGAACGCATAAAGAAAGAGTATAAAATGAGCATGATGGGAGAACTAACGTATTTTCTTGGTCTTAGAATAAGCAATATGAAAAAGAAATTTTCAAAAATCAGAGTAAGTATGTCAAAGATATGTTGAAGAAATTCTACTTAACCAAAAACTCATCTATAAAAACTCCCATGGCACCTCCTTTAATGTTGAACAAGAACCCAAATTGGAAACCTGTGAACATTACCGCCTATAGGGGAATGATCGGCTCTTTGTTGTATCTGACAACTAGCTGACCCCTATCATGTACTCTACTTGCCTTTGTTCACGATATCAAGTTGAACCCAAAGAATCTCATCTGACCTCTATAAAGCGAATATTCAGATATATGAAGAGTACTCCTAATATAGATCTTTGGTATCCCAAAGATTCAAGTTTCAACCTAATCGGTTGTGCATATAGTGATTTTGTTGGATGCAAAATAGACAAGAAGATCACCACATGGGCTTTCAACTCCTTGGTGGAAAGTTGGTGAGTTGGACAAGCATAAAGCAAAAATCAGTGTCTACATCAACTACTAAAGCTGAATATGTAACCGCTCGAAGTTGTTGTGCCCAAATCCTTTGGATGAAAAATGACTATGATCTTCAGCTCTCAAATATCCCTATTTATCGTGATAGCACAAGTGCTATTTGTAACACCCCCAAACACCACATTTGCATATAACACATATTTCATTTCATAGAAATATAGTTTACATCATAAGGTCCCACTAGTACAAGGATTACTATATGTACAAAATCTACATATAAAAATTTCCAAAACAAATCHWRTAYTATTACATGTAATGTAACATGTATCTTCAAAAGCAGAYAACARATTAGRAAAATAATCACATTTTCCCTTTCCCTTTTATATTCYCGGACCCYGCTATTCYTGCATTGCATAATTTAAAACAGAAAATGAGGGTTAGACCAGATGGGTCTAGTGAGTAAATCCCTTCTTTGCAAATGCAGGGTGATGAACACCAAAATAATGTAATTCCGTTTAAAATATTCTGCAGTACAAATAAATGATACAGTTCACAATATCATGCAAAATAGAGTACACCCAAGAACCTCAGTTCTATAAAATATCTCTGATTAGAGATCTAATGTTCCCAATATGAAACAAATATTGTAACCAAAAGTTCTTGAATTAATAGACTTTTCCTTTAAAAATATTAACAGAAAATATTTAAGGCAATACTTGCCTGATATGACAAACCATTTTCCCCTTCTCAATAACATCTAAATTATTATTAAATAGAAATAATATCTTTAATTCATCAGGTCACAAA
>NW_020201582.1:23013-26526 GCF_001531365.2 Cynara cardunculus var. scolymus
TACTTATCAGAACAGACAAAAGTCACCACGTCTGAGAGTACCCATTCCCAGTTCCAAACCAGAACAGACAAAAGTCAGCACATCTGGGGGAACTATTGCTTAAAACAAGTTTAATACCAAAAGAGACTTACGTCACCACGCTTGGTAGAAACAATTTACAAAATCCACTTCCATACCAAAACAGACTTATGTCACCACGCTTGGTAGGAAGGTTTCCCAAAATATATAGTTTCATACCAAAACAGACTTACGTCACCACGCTTGGTAGAAATATTTCCCAAAAATCCCGTTCCGAACCAAAACAGACTTACATCACCACGCTTGGAAGGAACATATCTTTTTATTTAGAAAGATATAAAATATCCATTTTATAATCCATAATTAAACCTAATAATAGATATTTTAAACTATATAACAAGTCTAAAATATAAAACTCATGAAAAATTCCAAATAAAAAGTTATCCGAATATAAAGTCCGGACAACACATATCCCTTTTGTTCGATTTACTAATCCGGACAACTCATCGCCTAAGACTTGTCCGATTAAACACTTGAAATTATTCCAACACTCTTGCCGGGATAACAAATCTGGACAATACACCGCCCAAAGCTTAACCGATTTAACACTTAGAAATATTCCAATTTCTATCCGGATAAGAGTCCGGACAATACATCGCCCAAAACTTGACCAGTTTAAAACTAAACCGCTTAACGCTTGGTCAGTTTAAGGCTTAATCGCCCAACCCTTGTCCGATTTAAACTTAATCCGGTCAGCCTTTGTCCGGATAAAACCCTTAAACAAATACATGATTTCTTTCCAATAATAATCGACATTCAAATAAAACCAGTAACAAATTTTATGTAAAAAGGTTTAGAAATCACTCACCTTATGAGAATTTGCAGTTTTTTGAAGGAGATTGCAAACTTCTTTTGAATATCCGGACAACTCTTCTCAAACCACTCTTTAGATTTTAAAAATGCAAGGGAATGAAATGAAGGTAAAACTCTCCCTTTTATACCTTTGCAAAACAGGAAAGGTCGGCTAACAGCCCCCTTCCCATACTATCCTTCATGTACAGGCATAAACCCACACACCATGCATTCATAATATGCATGTGTATAAAATCACTCATATATATATATATATATATATATATTTTTATTTATTTATTTATTTATTTATGCATATATTCACATATATCATGCATTTATATATATATATATATATATATCCAATTAATACACAATTTACATACTAGCATTATTAAACATATCAATTTATCATGTTGTCACGTAATTATTTAATCAGAAAATCACATATTAATTACCTTGGGTGATAACCAGAATCCAATTATCACATTATCCACCCCTTAAAAGAATTCCGTCCCGGAATTCCTTCAATCAAAAAGCCATGGGTATTCTGATCTCATCTTTGATTCCAATTCCCTTGTTGCTTTTGGTCCTTTGTGAAACTTCCATTGTACTTTAACTAGACTGACTTCTTTGTTTCTCAACACCCTGATCTTTTGGTCAATTATTGTTTCTGGTATTTCTACAAAGTTCAGTTTACTGTCCAGCTTGACTTCTGGTAATGGTACAGCGAGATTCGGATCAACTAAACATTTTCGCAGATTCGACACATGGAAGGTGTTGTGAATCAGACTTAGCTCTTCTGCCAGTTCTAACTGATATGCTACTGGCCCAATTCGTTTACATATTCTGAACGGCCCTACATACCTCGGACTGAGCTTCCCTTTCTTTCCAACTCTGATGACACCCTTCCATGGCGAAACTTTTAACATCACAAAATCACCTATACCAAACTCAATAGGCTTTCGACGATTATCAACATAACTTTTCTGACGATCTTGTGTTGTTTTGATTCTTTCGCGGATCTGTTCGATCTTTTCAGAAGCTTCTTGGACAATTTCAGGACCCGTCAGTTGTTTTTCACCCACTTCATTCCAACACAATGGCGTTCGACATTTATGTCCATACAACACTTCATACGGTGTCACTTGGATGCTGGAATGGTAACTATTGTTATACGCAAACTCTATCAATGGCAAGTGATCTTCCCACGATTCCCCCGAAATCAATGATATAGCTTCTCAACATATCTTCGAAAGTCTGGATAGTTCTCTCACTTTGCCCATCTGTTTACGGATGATAAGCTGTACTTAACCGAATTTCAGATCCCAATGCTTACTGTAGTCCTTCCCAGAACTTGGAAGTAAATCGACTATCTCTATCAGAGATAATAGACAATGGAACACCGTGTCTGGTAATAATTTCTTTGATGTAAATCTGCGCTAGCTTTTCTAAAGAGTATTTCTATCTTATTGGTAGAAAATAAACAGATTTAGACAAACGATCAACAATTACCCAAATCGTGTCATACCCCTTTAAAGTTCGAGGTAACTTCATAACAAAATCCATTAATGTGATCCTATTTCCATACAGGTATCTCTAACGATTGAAGACTTCCATATGGCTTCTGATGTTCAATCTTAACCTGTAAACATGTCAGACATTGTTCCACATATCGAGCTATGTCTCTTTTCAATCCTGGCCACCTATAAAAGGGTTTCAAATCTCTATACATCTTATTGGTGCCTGGATGGATAGAGTATCGGGATTTATGACTTTCATTTAATATCATACTTCGGATATCTCCAAAATATGGTACCCAAATTCTCCCTTGAAAACACATAATTCCTTTGTCATTTGGTTCCAAGGTTGAAATCATCTTACCCAACCTTTCTGATTTGATAAGATCTTCTTTTATAGCTTTCTTTTGACATCTCAGAACTTCTTCATGAATATCAGGGAYTAAACTTATTCTCATTGCCACCATTTTAATAGTCCCRCTYCTTTYTTTTCTACTTAAAGCGTCAGCTACCACATTGGCTTTTCCTGGGTGGTAAAGGATTTCACAGTCATAATCATTAACAAGTTCAATCCACCGACGCTGTCACATATTTAAATCTTTCTGGCTGAATAAATACTGTAGACTCTTGTGATCTGTGTAAATCTGGCACTTTGTTCCTAGAAGATAATGCCTTCAGATTTTTAGAGCGAATACTACCGCAGCTAACTCCATATCATGAGTCGGATACTGCTTCTAATGATCCTTCATTTGTCTTGGTGCATAAGAAATCACTTTTCCTCTCTGCATCAGAACGCATCCTAATCCTAACTTTGAAGCATCGTTGTATACCACAAAGTCTTCGGATCCATCTGGTAGAGTTAACACCGGCGCACTACAGAGGTGATCCTTAATAGTTGGAAAGCTTCTTATTGTTCTTTTTCCCACTGAAACTTGACATTCTTTCGAGTTAATTTGGTTAATGGCACGACTATTTTAGAAAAGTCCTGAATAAACTTACGGTAGTAACCTGCCAAACCTAAAAAGCTACGGACTTCAGACGGAGTCTTTGGAGCTTCCCATTTTTCGACTGCTTCTATTTTTACTGGATCTACTTGTACTCCGGCTTCTGAGATAACGTGACC
>NW_020201582.1:28086-30471 GCF_001531365.2 Cynara cardunculus var. scolymus
AGAGAAAGTTTCAGGGTTCATAGCAATCACGAATTCTCGAATAGAAGGTTTCAGACCCCAAATATATCTTTCTACTTTTCGGGATTCTGAAGATACATAATGTTCAGCAAATCGGGAAAACTCAATAAATTTCTCAGTATAATCCCGCACAGATCTGCTCCCTTGCTCTAGCTTAAGAAAATCTTTCTCCATTTGTCTTACTACTGTTGTAGAATAGAATTGTGTTTTAAATTTACTTACAAATTCTTCCCAAGACATTGTTTGCAGTATATTTGGTTGTGCCGAGGACTCCACATCCCACCAATATAAGGCATTAGATTTGAGCATAGATACTGCGAATCTAACCTTATCTTTTTCAGAACACCTACTAGTGTTAAATATTGATTCAATCTCTTTTATCCAGCACATTGCTTTAACTGGATCTCTCTCTCCTAAAAAGGTTGGAGGTTTACATATCAGAAATATCTTTATATCTCCTCCCCGATTATTGCTGCCTGCTGAAGGAGCTGGAGGATTAATTCCAACTTGCTCAGTTTCTATTCTAGCTGGCTGTCCCATAATAGATATAAGAGTTTCCCTCAGTTTTCCCATTTCTTATGTTAGATCATTTCTAGTTATAAACTCTGATTGTTGCCTTTATTCTTGTTGAGCATTCCCAGAAATAGATTCCCTTTGATCAGGGCGAATTTCAGCCTGACTCCTCTCAGGAATCTGACTCCTCCCTTGATTCCTACCCCTACCCTTTCCATGACCTCTACTCCTTGAAGCATAGGTTGATGGATTTGCAGGAGATTCCTCCCTTTCTTCAAATACAGGGCGGGCAGTTCTCTCTGACCTTCGTGATCGACTAGACATCTGCAGATATTTTAGTATTAAATATCACGTATTCACATTCCCAAATATGATATGGTGTCCGAGTATAGGTATGTACCTGTAAATTCATAATTACATTGGCCATTTGTAATTCAAATTCACCTTACATACTTTTCTCTTTAACCCATTATAGTTTGTTCCCAGTGATACTAATAATGTCCGAGACTCTTAACATGCAAATGACAGTTTAAGTCTAGGTATCATGCTTTGAATACCTAAATCTCTTAAACTAAGGCTCTGATACCACTTCTGTAACACACCCAAACACCACATTTGCATATAACACATATTTCATTTCATAGAAATATAGTTTACAT
The DNA here is from genome assembly GCF_001531365.2 of Cynara cardunculus var. scolymus. Taxonomy (NCBI): domain Eukaryota; kingdom Viridiplantae; phylum Streptophyta; class Magnoliopsida; order Asterales; family Asteraceae; genus Cynara; species Cynara cardunculus. Next base: position 29,277 of record NW_020201582.1, read on the forward strand.
CATAAGGTCCCACTAGTACAAGGATTACTATATGTGCAAAATCTACATATAAAAATTTCCAAAACAAATCCAATACTATTACATGTAATGTAACATGTATCTTCAAAAGCAGATAACAAATTAGAAAAATAATCACATTTTCCCTTTCCCTTTTATATTCTCGGACCCCGCTATTCCTGCATTGCATAATTTAAAACAGAAAATGAGGGTTAGACCAGATGGGTCTAGTGAGTAAATCCCTTCTTTGCAAATGCAGGGTGATGAACACCAAAATAATGTAATTCCCCTTAGAAATATTCTGCAGTACAAATAAATGATACAGTTCACAATATCATGCAAAATAGAGTACACCCAAGAACCTCAGTTCTATAAAATATCTCTGATTAGAGATCCGACGTTCCCAATATGAAACAAATATTGTAACCAAAACTTCTTGAATTAATAAACCATTCCTTTAAAAATATTAACAGAAAAGATTTAAGGCAATACTTGCCGGATATGACAAATAATTTTCCCATTCTCAATAACATCTAAATTATTATTAAATAGAAATAATATCTTTAATTCATCAGGTCACAAAGAAATGATGACTCAAAGTTATTAGATCTAATTAGTAATAATAAGAGTTATAATATTATCCACATATGACAATGCCACCCTTATTCCAAGTACACCTCTCCTTGATATGCCACCCTTATTCCAAGTACACCTCTCCTTGATATGCTACCCTTATTCCTCCATCAAAACAGGGCTACTTATCAGAACAGACAAAAGTCACCACGTCTGAAAGTACCCATTCCCAGTTCCAAACCAGAACAGACAAAAGTCACCACGTCTGGGGAAACTATTACTTAAAATAAGTTTCATACCAAAACAGACTTATGTCACCACGTTTGGTAGAAACAATTTACAAAATCCACTTCCATACCAAAACAGACTTATGTCACCACGCTTGGTAGGAAGGTTTTCCAAAATATATAGTTTCATACCAAAACAGACTTACGTCACCACGCTTGGTAGAAACATTTCTCAAAAATCCCGTTTCGAACCAAAACAGACTTACGTCACCACGCTTGGGAGGAACATATCTTTTTATTTAGAAAGATATAAAATACCCATTTTATAATCCATAATTAAACCCAATAATAGATATTTTAAACTATATAACAAGTCTAAAATATAAAACTCATGAAAA
>NW_020201582.1:30831-53681 GCF_001531365.2 Cynara cardunculus var. scolymus
CGATTTAAACTTAATCCGGTCAGCCTTTGTCCGGATAAAACCCTTAAACAAATACATGATTTCTTTCCAATAATAATCAACATTCAAATAAAACCTGTAACATATTTTATGTAAAAAAGGTTTAGAAATCAGTCACCTTAAGAGAATGTGCTGTTTTTTGAAGGAGATTGCAAACTTCTTTTGAATATTTGGACAACTCTTCTCAAATCACTCTTTAGATTTTAAAAATGCAAGGGAATGAAATGAAGGTAAAACTCTCCCTTTTATACCTTTCCAAAACAGGAAAGGTTGGCTAACAGCTCCCTTCCCATACTATCCTTCATGTACATGCATAAACCCACACACCATGCATTCATAATATGCATGTGTATAAAATCACTCACATATATATATATATATATATATATGCATATATTGATATATATCATGCATTTATATATATATATATATATCCAATTAATACACAATTTACATTCTAGCATGATTAAACACATCAATTTATCATGCTGTCATGTAATCATTTAATCTGATAATCACATATTAATTACCTTGGGTGATAACCAGAATTCAGTTATCACACTATTGCTATTGAAAATAATCTTGTACTTCACTTTAAAACCAAATATATTGAGATCATATATCATTTTATCAGTGATCATGTTATGAATGGTAATATTAAACTCCACTTTGTACCTTCTAAGTACCAACTCGCTGACCTGTTTACAAAATCTCTTGATGAAACAAGATTTAATCTGTTAATCAACGAACTTGGAATGTTGAAGGTTGAGGATTAACGTTCTCAATGATAAGCATTACTCAATACTACATGTGAAAAAGATTCAGTGTTTCTCAATCTGTCACTGAACTTCTATCTAAATGTATCTTTTTCTCCCTCTATCTCTCGATATTTTTGAAAGGAAGAACGCACACTTGTTTTTCTTCTTCCACTTCCAAAAAAGCTAGGTTCGTTGTTACATATTGTAGTTGTTTATCGTGTAAGAAACTTGTTTGTACCTTATCATTCTTTTTCTTCTTTAATATACAAAAAATATAAGTTGTAAAAACCTTTCTTCTTCTTGGTTTATTACAAAACTAGTTCTTTTTTTCTTTATTGGGTTATCGATTGATCTGGATGAGTTGCTGATTCGTCTTGATAGATTTCCCAATCCATCTCGATAAAAGTTAAAAGCGGTAGGTTATGGTTTTACACAAACATACACACAATAAATTGATCAACAGATTCTCAATCGATATCTATGAGAAACGTGTTATAACTGGGTTTCAACCAACATGGGTTAAGGTAACCTATACATGATTATTATTTGAATTACATGATAACATGCATGATTACTTAATTTAAAATGCATTAGTAGTATGCGTAAATGTGAAAAGATGTTACTGTGCATACCTGAGTTAGGTGTGTGCATATATGAAGTAAGGTATACGTGGATTATATTATTTAAAAATATGAAGATGTGATATCTTCATAATGAAGAAAGGTGGTATTTAAAATATTAAACCCACCGCCTATGAATTTTATATTATTAAAAAGACTCCACCGCCTTTGTGAAAATATATAAGGAGAGAAAAGAGATAAGATCATATCTTATCATCTTATTTTGAAAAAGGAAACCTTTTAGAAAGAGAAAGGTGTTTAAGGTGGTGAGAGTATTCTTGAAGAAACCTGTAGCTTAATAGTGTTTGAAGAATTTGTGTTATTTGAAGAATTAGTTATGTGCTATAATCTGCAGAATCTGTGTTTTATAAGGTGAGTTTTTGATAACTAAAATCTTTATGTATGTTGTCATACAAACTGTTGGGTTTTGATGTTTGATTTTAAAAGAAAAGATGGTAAAACTGTTTTAACAATTTGAAGGTAATATGGTATAAACTCAAGTATTGGAAACTGTTTTGAAAAGATAAAGAAGAGATTGCTTCTTTAAAACAGTTTTGGAAATGATATCCTGTTTTGAGAATTTGAAGAGATTAGATGATTTGAGAAATCATTTACAGAACAGATTGTTCATGAGGCTTAAAAGGTTTTAAATATAAACTAATTTTGAGATCATGAGTAGTCAAAACTATGAATGAAGTTCAGTCAAACAGAAATGACTGCAGCCTGTCATTGGATGATATAGTTCATAAGAATTTTAAGGGAAATAAGGATGGTCGTTGTGTGTGATGGATATAGCAGTTGCTATTAAGGGGAATTTTGGATGTAACAAGGATGGTCGTTGTGTGTGCATGGTATAACTTCTTGGTGATTTGAGGATTCAGAGATGTTGATCTTATTAGAAATAATAGTATTGATGTTATGTTTACGGGAAAATATGGCCTATGGTCGTTGGTTTTCGTTACAAGTGTTTTGCAACAAAATGTTCACTTTATGAGGAATCAGATGGGCTCTGGTTGTTCCTTGTAAGGAACTAGAGGGGCTCTGGTTGGACCTCACTATAGAACTAGAGGGTTATGGTTATTTATTTGAGAAATATACAAGTTCTTAAAAATTGTACTAGTTGGACCAGAGGCTCTGTTTCTACAGATAAGAGCTTTTGTGTCAAAATCATGTTTTAAGACGTTTTCAAGAAAAGAATTTTATACTTAGAAACTTTACAAAGAAAGACAGACCAGAGGCTCTGGTTGGCCTTTGCGGGTTGGACCAGAGGCTCTGGTTGGTCTAGCATTTGGAACCAGAGGCTCTGGTTGGCCTTTAAGAGTTGGACCGAAAACTTTGGTTACACCTTAACTCTTTTTAATCATTTTTAGTTTTGGAAAAAGGCTATTTTATTACTTACAACATTAGTCAAGGAACATTATGGGAAATTACTTGAGTAAGAGGCTCTGGTTAGTACAATAAGGGGCTCTGGTCGAGGAAACAGAGGCTCTAGTAGAAGAAACAGAGGGGCTCTGGTCCTCTCATAAGTTGCAATATTTTCAAAGTATGATTTTGGACCAGAAGCCCAATGGATTCATACAGAATGTGGTTTTATCTTTCATTACATGAAATGGTTAAATATTTTGGTGATCTTCACCCTGCATTACATAAAAGGGAACCTCACTGGACATTCATGTCTAACCCTCATTTTGTGTTTTCAAAATATGTGTGAAAGTAATGACAATAAGGTAAAGAGCATTATGTGAATTATGTTGCTATGTGCTTAGCTTTATGAAGATCATTTTGGATGTGTTTTGAAGAATAGTAGATATGGATACAAGAGAATGTATTTTGAAATTTTTGAGTTGTGTGTTTGGCATTATAGACTCTTGTATTATGAACCTTTGTGGGCTTAACATGCATTCTATGAATGTAAAATGTGTTGTATGAAAAGTGAGATTTAGGTATTCACATGCATGATTCCTAGATTTAAACTATTTTATTGCATAATAGGGTTCGAGACATAGTTAGCACTTTTGGAATAAATATGATAAGTTAAGAGATCAGTGTGTAAGGTATTTTTGGATTACATTTGGCCTTACAGGTACATAACTAAACTTGAAAATTTTATTATATTTGGGAATGTGAAAATATGTTTAACTTTGATATCCATAGATGACTAGTAGATCCAGAAGGTCATAAAGGATCACCCGCCCCAATCCTAATGAAGAAGAGTCTCCTGTCTCTTTTATTGGTACCTCTGAGGGCAGAGGTAGAGGTAGAGGTAGAAGCAGAGGCAAAAGACGAACCAGAGGCAGAATTGGTCAAGCAGAAATTAATATAGATCAAGTAGAATTCAACTCTGAAAATATGAATCAAGAATAGATGCCTCAACCAGAATATGTGCCTAGAGATATGGTTTTTGAAGAAATGGGAAAGCTAACGGAAACCTTGACTTCCATTATGGGGATCCCTGCCAGAACCGAGATTGGAAGAGTTGAAATCAATCCAGCCGTTCCAGTTGTCAATAACAGAGAAGGAAATATAAAAATGTTTATGACTTGCAAACCATCAACTTTCTTAGGAGAAAGAGATCCAATTAAAGCTATGTGTTGGATCAAAGAAATAGAATCCGTGTTCAACACCATTCGATGTGCAGAATCAGATAAAGTTAGATTTGCAGTGTTTGTTTTGAAGTCAAATGCATTATTTTGGTGGGAAGTAGAATCATTGGCTAAAACAGATATTTTGCAAATTATGACATGGGCAGAATTTGTAAGTAGATTCAAAGAGCAGTTCTGTCCCAAAACAGCAGTCAGACAAATGGAAGAAGACTTTTTAAAATTAGAACAGAACTCTGGGTCAGTCAAAGAATATACAGAGAAATTTTTAGAGTATTCTAGATTTGCCGAACATTACATCTCAACTGAGGCTAGAAAAGTGGAGCGATATATATGGGGTCTAAAGCCCTCAATCAGAGAATTTGTTATCGCAATGAATCATGCTACTTTTCCATTGGTAGTATATGCAGCAGAGATCACAGAAAGAAACAAGAATAGAAGCGAAGAAGGAAAGCAAGTTGAGAAAAGAAAATAGGAAGGGTCCTCAGCAAGTTATCGAGGATCAAAAATTGTCAAATCTAATAATAAATCAATGCAGAGACCAATGGAGAGAGCATGTCCACGGTGTCGACGTTATAACAAAGGAAAATGTAGAGCAGAGCTAATAAAATGTTTTAGTTGTGGTGAAATTAGGCATACTTCAAATTTCTGTCGGCAAAGCTGAAAATGTTTCCATTGCAATTCTCATGACCATTTCAAAAACAATTGCCCACAATTGAAAGCTCCATAACTTACCATGGGGACCAATACATCGACTAGCCGTGGGAGACTGAGTATGGGCAGAGGAGGATCGGATGGGGCGCGGGGACGATATTTTCAAATGACCAAGCACGAAGCAAAACTACGCCCGATGTAGTAACAGGTACTTTTCTCATGAACTCGATATATGCTAAAGTGTTATTTGACTCGGGTGCAAACTTCTCATTTGTATCCCCATCATTTGCTCTATATGCTCGTATGAATTCTGTGCCTCTTGACGAAAAGTTAGCAGTCGATATTAATAATGGTCAAGTATCTATGAATTATATGTTCAATAACTTCTCTATCTTAATTGAAGGATGTGAGCTATCCATCAGATTGTTTCCCATGCCTATGAGAGAGTTTGATGTGGTAGTAGGGATGGATTGATTGGCAAAGAATCAGGCCAGCATTGTTTATGATAAGAAGATGATTAGAATAACATTGCTAGACAGAAGGACAATTGTTATATATGGTGATCATCAGGGTCATCATACCGGGTTGTTATCTGTAATGAAAGCCAGAAAACGTATTCAAAAGAAATGACAAGGATTCCTAGCCTATGTAGTTGATGCCAAGAAAGAAAAGGGTAAGCAAGAATTAATTCCAGTTATCAGTGATTATCCTAAGTCTTTCTAGAAGATTTATCCGGATTACCACCAGATAGAGTAATTGAATTTGGGATTGATTTGATACCTAGAGCAGCACCGGTAGCCAAAGCACCGTATCGATTAGCTCCTTTTGAAATTAAAGAATTGGTCACACAATTGAAGGATTTGTCGGACAAGGGACTTATCAGGCCAAGTACTTCACCATGGGGAGCTCCACTTTTGTTTGTGGAAAAGAAAGATGACACTATGCGTGTGTATATTGATTATCGAGAGTTAAACAAACTGACTATAAAGAACAAATATCTCTTGCCCAGTATCGATGATTTGTTTGATCAACTGGTGGGAGCCAGTTATTTCTCCAAGATAGACTTACGATCAGGTTACGATCAGTTAAAAGTTAAAGAAGATGACATTGCAAAAATAACATTCCGAACCAGGTATGGACACCATGAATTCTTAGTTATGTCATTCGGTTAGACTAACGCACCTGCAGCTTTCATAGATTTGATGAATCAAGTATGTAGGGAATATCTTGATTGTATTTATCGATGATATTCTCATATACTCTAAAACCAAAGAAGAACATGCAACAAATATTCAATTGATCCTAGAACTTTTGAAAAGAGAAAAGTTGTACGCAAAGCTATCAAAATATGAATTCTGGTTAAGAGAAGTTCAATTTATGGGACATGTCATATCCGAGGCTAGAGTAAAGGTAGATCCAACAAAGATTGAAGCCGTTGCAAAATGGGAGGCACCAAAGACACCATCTGAAGTTCGAAGTTTCTTAGGATTAGCAGGCTATTATAGCAAGTTTATTCAAGACTTTTCAAAAATAGCAGTGCTTTTGACGAAATTAACTCGAAAGAATGTCAAATTTCAGTGGGAAGAAGAACAACATAAAGCCTTTCAATTATTGAAAGACCATCTTTGCAGTGCTCCAGTACTACCTCCACCCGATAAAACTGAAGATTTTGTGGTATACAGCGATGCATCAAAGTTGGGTTTGGGCTGTGTCTTCATGCAAAGAGGGAAACTTATATCATATGCATCTCGGCAATTGAAAGATCATGAAAAGCAATATCCGACTCATGACATGGAATTGGCGACCGTAGTTTTTGCTCTAAAAATATGGAGACATTATCTCTTGGGAACGAAGTGCCAAATATATACTGATCACAAGAGTTTACAACGCTTGTTCAACCAAAAGGAATTAAATATCAGGCGGCGTCGATGGATTGAACTTGTCAATGATTACGATTGTGAGATTCTCTATCACCCAGGAAAAGCTAATGTGGTAGCCGACGCCTTGAGTCTAAAAGAAAGAAGTGAAACAATCAAAGCAATGAAAATTTGCTTAATTCCCGATCTTCATCAAGAGATCTTGAAATATCAAAAAGAGGCTATCAAAGAAGAAAATATGAAGGTAGAAAAAGTGGGTAAGATGATTTCCATCATGAAGCCGAATGATGAAAGAATATTATGTTTCCAAGGCCGAATATGGGTACCAAGCTATAGGAATACACGGGAAATCATATTGAATGAAAGTCACAAGTCCCGTTATTCGATTCATCCAGGTACCAACAAGATGTATAAAGATTTGAAGGTATTTTATTGGTGGCCAGGTCTCAAAAAGACATAGCAAAATATGTGGAACGATGCTTAACATGTCTACAAGTTAAAATTGAACACCAGAGACCCTATGGAAACCTGCAATCATTGGAAATACCGATTTAGAAATGGGATCACATTACGATGGACTTTATCATGAAGTTACCCCGAACTCCAAAAGGTTATGATGCAATTTGTGTAATAGTGGATCGTCAATCAAAGTCTGCACATTTCCTACCGGTGAAAGAAACTTATTCTTTGGAAAGATTGGCCCAAATCTACATCAAGGAAATTGTGACTAGACATGGTGTTCCATTATCCATAATATATGATAGAGATAGTCGCTTCACTTCCAGATTCTGGGAAGGTTTGCAAAAAGCCTTGGGATATACGGCTTATCATCCACAAACAGATGGGCAGACTGAAAGAACCATCCAAACACTCGAAGATATGTTGAGAACTTGTGTAATCGACTTCGGGGATCATGGGAGGAACATTTGCCATTAATAGAGTTTGCCTACAATAACATCTATCATTCCAGCATCCAAGGGGCACCTTATGAAGTTTTGTATGGAAGAAAATATCTAACGCTGTTGTGTTGGAATGAGGTAGGTGAAAAGCAATTGACAGGCCCCAAGTTTGTGCAAGTAACATCTGAAAAGATTGAACAAATTCGATCCAGAATCAAAACAGCACAAGATTGACAGAAAAGTTATGCCGATAAACGAAGAAAACCAATTGAATTCAACATGGAAGACTTTGTGATGTTAAAAGTCTCTCCATGGAAGGGTGTTATGAGATTTCAGAAGAAAGGAAAACTTAGTCCGCGATATATTGGACCTTTCAGAATCTGCAAAAGAGTTGGGCCGGTAGCTTATCAATTGGAGTTACCAGAAGAACTCAGTCAGATTCACAGTACCTTCCATGTATCGAATCTACGAAAGTGTTTGGCAGACCCAAGTCTAGCAATACCACTTCCTGAGATCAAACATGACAATAAGTTGAATTTCATCGAGACACCAGAGGCAGTAACTGATAGAAAGACCAGGGTATTGTGAAATAAAGAAATCAGTTTGGTGAAAGTACAGTCGAAATTTCACAAGGATTCAGAGGCTACATGGGAATTGGAATCTGATATGGAAGCCCAATACCCTTGGTTATTTGAATAAATGAATTCCGGGATGGAATTCTTTTTAGGGGGAAAGAATGTTATAACCGGGTTTCAAACAACCTGAGTTAAGGTAACCTATACATAATTATTATTTGAATTACGTGATAACATACATGATTACTTAATTTAAAATGCATTAGTAGTATGCATACATGTGAAAAGATGTTATTGTGCATACCTGAGTTAGGTGTGTGCATATATGGAGTAAGGTATACGTGGATTATATTATTTAAAAATATGAAGATGTGATATCTTCATAATGAAGAAATGTGGTGTTTAAAATATTAAATCCACCGCCTATGAATTTTATATTAGTAAAAAGACTCCACTGCCTTTGTGAAAATATATAAGGAGAGAAAAGAGATAAGATCATATCTTATCATCTTATTTTGAAAAGGAAACCTTTTAGAAAGAGAAAGGTGTTTAAGGCGGTGAAAGTATTCTTGAAGAAACCTATAGCTCAAAAGTGTTTGAAGAATCTGTGTTATTTGAAGAATTAGTTGTGTGCTATAATCTGCAGAATCTATGTTTGATAAGGTGAACTTTTGATAACTAAAATCTTTATGTATGTTGTTATACAAACTGTTGGGTTTTGATGTTTGATTTTAAAAGAAAAGATGGTAAAACTGTTTTAATAATTTGAAGGTAATATGGTTATAAACTCGAGTTTTGGAAACTGTTTTGAAAAGATAAAGAAGAGATTGCTTTTTTAAAACAGTTTTGTGAATGATATCCTATTATGAGGATTTGAAGAGATTAGATGATTTGAGAAATCATTTACAGAACAGATTGTTCTTAAGGTTTAAAAGGTTTTAAATATAAAACTATTTTGAGACCATGATTGGTTAAAACTATGAACGAGGTTCACTCTCACAGAAATGACTGCAGCCTGGCATTGAATGAAATAGTTCATAAGAATTTAAGGGGAAATAGTTCATAAGAATTTAAGGGGAAATAAGGATGGCTGTTGCTATTAAGGGGAACTTTGGATGTATCAAGGATGGTTGTTGTGTGTGCATGGTATAACTATTGCTATTATATCTTTTAAGATTACAACATATTGGAGTTCTCACTTATTGGTGATTTGAAGATTCAGAGATGTTGTTCTTATTAGAAATAATAGTATTGATGTTATGGTTACGGGAAAATATGGCCTATGGCCGTGTGTTTTGGTTACAAGTGTTTTGGAACAGAAGGTTCATTTTATGAGGAATCAGAGGGGCTCTGGTTGTTCCTTATAAGGAACCAGAGGGGCTCTGGTTGGACCTCACTATAGAACTAGAGGGTTCTGGGTATTGATTTGAGATATATACAAGTTCTTACAAAATGTTCTAGTTGGACCAGAGACTCTGTATCTATGGATAAGAGCTTCTGTGTCAAAATCATGTTTTAAGACGTTTTCAAGAAAAGGGTTTTATACTTAGAAAATTTTACAAAGAAAGACAGACCAGAGGCTCTGGTTGGCCTTTGCGGGTAGGACCAGAGGCTCTGGTTGGTCTAGCATTTGGAACCAGAGGCTCTGGTTGGCCTTTGAGAGTTGGACCAGAAACTTTGGTTACACGTGAACTCTTTTTAATCATTTTTAGTTATGGAAAAAGGCTATTTTATTACTTACAACATTAGTCAAGGAATATTATGAGAAAATACCTGAGCAAGAGGCTCTGGTTAGTACAACCAGAGGCTCTGGTCGAGGAAACAGAGGCTCTGGTAGAAGAACCAGAGGGGCTCTGGTCCTCTCATAAGTTGTAATATTTTCTATGTATGATTTTGGAGCAGAGGCCCGATGGATTCAAACAGAATGTGGTTTTATCCTTCATTACATGAAATGGTTAAATATTTCGGTGATCTTCACCCTGCATTACATAAAAGGGAACCTCACTAGACATTCATGTCTAACCCTCATTTTGTGTTTTCAAAATATGTGTGCAGGTAATGATAATAAGAGAAAGAGCCTTATGTGAATTATGTTCCTATGTGCTTAGCTTTATGAAGATCATTTTGGATGTGTTTTGAAGAATAGTAGATATGGATACAAGAGCATGTATTTTGAAATTTTTGAGTTATGTGTTTGGCATTATAGATTCTTGTATTATGGACCTTTGTGGGCTTAACATGTATTCTATGAATGTAAAATGTGTTGTATGAAAAGTGAGATTGGGGGTGTTACAAATGACGGTGTTATGTTATGATTTTAACAAACAACCACACCCCACGTCAATGAATTGGTTCTTGATTAGTCGTGACTGGTCTCGATTGGTGTCGATAAGTCTCAATGGGTTGTCAATCAATCTTGATGTGTGTACTTGATTGGTCTCGATGGATTCCTGATCCATCTCGATAAAAGCTGAAAGTGGTAGCTTATGGTTTTACACACAAAAATATAATAAATCAATCGATAGATTATGATGAAAAATAGAGGTGGTAGGTTATGGTTTAACACAGAAACACATACCAAGTCAATGAATGGATTCTTAACCTTTCTCAATCAATCTTAATGGGTTCGAGATCGTTCTTGATAGGTTTTCACCCGGTCTCGATGGGTTCTCGGTTGGTCTCAACGGGTTTTAGGTTATGGTGATCGAGAACGTGGTGCCTTATGACGTTGAAGAAGGTGATGACGAGTTACAGACTTATGTTGTTGTACATTTGAATGAACATAAGTACTCATAATGAATATAATAAATATATACCATTTCACATAAAAAAATGGTTAAAACAGAGATAAAAAAATATATCGAGATGGATGTTATATCGAAGAGCATGAAATTCTCGTTTTTTTATATAAATTGTTTGATTATAATATTAGTAGTTTTTAAGAAAATTTATTTTAAAATTTAAACGAGGTTAAAGTTATTAATAAAAAAGAAAATAAAAAGTAAAATAAGGTAGACATGGGATTGAATTAACTTTCCTTTTTACCCGTAATCACCTTAATTAATTGATTTAATTAAAAATTAATGATAGGTTTTGGATCAAATAAGATGGATGACAGATATTGGACCTCATGTTAAAAAAAATGAGTTTGCAAATACACTTCTCTCTCTCTCTCTCTCTACATATATACACACATACATACATATATATATATATATATATGAAGAGTTGGGTTCACGTGAGACCAACGGTTTTTCATGAAACCCGTAAAACCAATTTTTGTTCATTGATCAACTTTACAAGCTAATGATCTAATGGTCTAAAGTTGTACGGTGGCAATTTTGTGATTATTGAGAATTCTCGTGGCAATTTTGTGATTATGAATGTTCAGATTGTAGTTCTAATCCAATGGTTGAAAATTGGTCTTACAGGTCTCACGAGAAACCCTTGGTCTCACATGATCCCAAGTCTATAAATATAAATATATATATATATATATATATATATAAGGTTGGGTTCACGTGAGACCAAAGGTTTTTCGTGAGACTCGTAAGACCAATTTATGTTCATTGATCTACTTTATAAGCTAATGATCCAATGGTCTAAAGTTGCACGGTGGCAATTTTGTGATTATTGAGAAGTCTCATGGTAATTTTGTGATTATGAATGTTCAGATTGTAGATCTAATCCAAGGGTTGAGAATTGGTTTTACGGGTCTCATGAAAAACCCTTGGTCTCACATAATCCTATCTTCATGTTGAGTATGAATGAAAACCCCTTATTTGCTCCCACTGCAATGTGTTTGGTCATGATGTTTTAATGTGCCCGCATGTTATTTCTAAAGATGCTGATAAAAAAAAGCGAAATCTGTTGAAAATGGTGCTGATGTTAATGTGCCTACTAATGTTAAAGATAGAGATGGTTTCCAGACCATCAAAAGAAAACATCTCCATAATGCTAAAAAGGATAACCCATCTACTTTTGAAAATGGTAAGAATTTAAACGCTCAGAAGTTTCCCAATGTGAAGGCTCCTCCCCGCAAAGTTTTCCGACCTGTGCAAAGGACTTCCGCCCCTACCTTGCTAGCTCCTCCTGCTAGCGCCCCCCAGATGGGTTTACCCTCTGCTTCTAGACCTGCCTCTCCTCCTAAATCCCTTACTTTAAATCCTCACCACCCCAAACCTTCAAACCCCCACCTCCCCCCCCCCGGAAACAAGCCAAGGCCCCTTTATCTTCCTCTAACCGGTTTTCTATTCTTGCTGACTCTTTTCAGTCTTCTGAGCCTGAGTCCTCCCCCTCCCTCCCCTCTCCCCTTCTGTTCCCTCTGAGATTGAGGATGATCCCCTTAATCAGGATGACCTTCTTGATGAGGATGACATGATTGAGGTTGAGACGGATAATGGAGAAACTACTAGATTTATTACCATTGATATCACTCCCTCTCAAGTTGATCCTAAGACGTCTCAGGAGTCTGAGCAGATGGTCTACGGTGTCCCCTTGGGTTCGGTCGCTGCTTGTTGCTTGTTGTGCTTTCTTATGGTTTGGTCTAGGGTAAGCCTATTTTAGGCCCCTTCTACTTTCCTCTGTTGTTTCCCCGTTGTTTGCTTAGGTCTTGCCTGCCTGGGCCCTTCCCTTGTGGTTGGCTCTTTCTTTTTCCCTCCTTCCCTCTCAAGGCTCCTTGGATTTTTCTGGTTGATGTGGTTCGCCCCCACCTGAGTGCGTATTTATCTTGCATTTTTTGTTTTTTTGCTTAATTTGGAGGGGTCTCCCCCTTCTTATCAAATTTATATATATATATATATGGAAAGGTTCATTTGGAAGGTGATAAATATTTTAAAAGTAAAGAAGTAATCCTAGCCCTTCACTTGGTCAACATTTGAAGCTTTGACCGTGAAAAACCGGATAATTTATCGCATGGGTATGCGGAAAATAGAGAGGTAGTTTCTCAACTTCTACAAAAATAGGTGGCAAATGGGTTCAAATGTGAACCTATATGATTCACATATAAACTATATATTCATATGTGAACTCATTAATTAGTTCATATGTGAACTCGTTAAATAGTTCACATGTGAACTATTTAACTGATTCATGTATGAACCAACAGGTTCATAACTGAATCAGTTAATTAGTTAATATGTTAATCACACAAGTTCATATGTAAATCAGTTAATTAGTTTATATGTGAATCACAATGGTTCATATGTGAATCAATTAAAATAGTTCATATGTGAATTACACAGGTTCATATATGAATATATAGTTCATATGTGAATCACATAGTTTCACATATGAACCGGCTTGCCGCCTATTTATAGAAGTTTCAAAAGTACCACGTCTATTTTTTGCATAGTCGTAATTTTTTACCAGTCAAAGCCACAATTATTGACAAGTCAAATCTGATCTTAACCTGTATGAAGGACTGGGATCACTTCTTTGCTTCTCAAATATTTACCACTTCTCAAAATAACTTTTGGCTATATATATAGGGTTGGGTTCATGTGAGACCAAGGTTTTTTGTGAGACCCGTAAGACCAATTTATGTTCATTGATCAACTTTATAAGCTAATGATCTAATGGTCTAAAGTTGCACGATGACAATTTTGTGATTATTGAAAAGTCACGTGGCAATTTTGTGATTATGAACAATCAAATTGTAGATCTAATCCAAGGGTTGAGAATTGGTCTTACAGGTCTCACGAAAAACCCTTGGTCTCACATGATCCCAAGTATATATATATATATATATATATGTATGTATATGGATAGATTCATTTGAGAAGTAAGTAAGTGATCATAACCATTCATCTGGTCAACATTTGCGGCTTTGACTATGAAACACTAGATTATTTCCATCGAATGGTATGTAGAAGATAAAAGGATAGTTTTGTAACTCTTATAAATAGGCAGCAAAACAAGTTCATATGTGAACCCCTGTGATTAACATATGAACTATATGTTCATTTGTGAATCAGTTAATTAGTTTATTTGTGAATCACACGGTTTCATATGTGAATCAGTTAATTAGTTCATATGTGAATTACATGGACTCATATATGAATCAGTAAAAATAGTTCATATGTGAATCATATCGATTCACATATGAAACTTTTTACTGTCTATTTATAAAAGTTACGAAATTATCCCTCTTTTTTTGGCATAACTGCAACTTTTGACCATTCAAAGACGTGATTCTTGACCATTCAAATCCGATTTCGACCGTATGAAGGGCTAGGATCACTTTTTTACTTATCAAATATCTATCACTTCTCAATATAACCTATGATTTATTGTTTGGCTTGTATTTTTACTTGGGATTGTTGGCTCAATTTTGCTAACCTGGTTTTTAGTTCTAGACCTCTGTTAAGTGTCCTTCCTAAACATTTTCTTGGAAGGCACTTAGTTTTTGTGTTCCTTGGGGTATGCCCCTCGTAGCTTGTCTTGTTTTATTTTTTGAATAAATTTTTCCGGGGTTCCGTCCCCTTTACCCAAAAAAAAAAAATTTGAGAAATAAATAAGTAATTCCTAGCCCTTCATACAGTCAAGACTGTATTTGATTGGTCAAACATTGCGGCTTTGAGTGGTCAAACATTGCGGCTACACAAAAAATAGAGGGGGTAGTTTTCTAACTTTTACAAATAGACGGAAAACGAGTTCATGTGTGAACCCATGTGACTCATATATGAACTATATGTTCATATGTGAACCCGTATAATTCACATATGAACTAATTTAATTGAATCACATATGAACCCGTATGATTCACATATGAACAAATTAACCGATTCACATATGAACCCTTATGATTCACATATGAAAAAAATTAAATGATTCACATATGAATCCTTGTGATTCATATATGAACTTATTAATTGTTTCGCATATGAACCTGTGTGATCATATTGTGAATAATTTAAATAGTTGACATGTGAACTAATTAATGGTTACATATGAACATATAGTTCATATATATTGAATCACACGGGTTCACATATGAACCCATCTGCCGCCTATTTGTAAAAGTTACAAAACCTCCCCTCTATCTTTCGCATACCCATGTGAGCAATTATCTGGTGTTTTACAGTCAAAGCCACAAATGTTGATCAAATGAAGGATTAGGATCACTTTTTTACTTCTCAAATACTTACCATTTCTCACATGAACCTTTCCGTGTGTGTGTATATATATACACACACATACATAGCTATAAGTACCATATTATAGTGTTATATGTTGCATGCTTTATTTACCTATTCTGACTCACCTACCTTCTGTCTCCACTGGTGATTTAGGATTGTTATAGAGTGGGTGCATTTTTAAAGTGTATCAAAGATTTGCAAAATGGTTTAATGTGTTTTTAGCTGAATTCCACCGTCTAAAGAGATTTTTGACTTCTTGGTAGATTTTGAGTGCTTTTTCAGTTTTTTTGGTTGATTTCGAGAGGAATTTTTTATTTTTTGGTTGATTTTGAAGACTTTTTTATGTGTTTTTGGATGATGTTTCGTGTATTTTATAATATCCTGAATAAGGTGTACATTTCATACCAACAATAAATAATTCAACTTATAAAAAAAATGGAATAGATACACCAGACCCCATTCGAGGCTTGATAGGTCTAAACCCCCCCCCCTCTCTCTCTCTCTCTATATATATATATATATATATATATATAGGGAGGTTAAAATACAACTTTTGACATTCTTACACCTAATACAACCATCATCTCTTCCATCAAATTTTTAATCTATGGTCAAGATCCATTTGATGGCAAATTGTAATAAAATCGATAAATTGATACACGCGCTTGATTCTTTGAAGGCAACGAAAGGGAAAAATTGTAATAGGAAAATCAATCTATTCTAAGCAATGATACTATGAAATTAAGAATGCGATAATCACTCTACATGATATGCTAAGAGCACAATTCATCGAAATAAATCGATTCTAGGTAAGAAGATATGGCAGATGAACTTCATCATGGTATATTCATTGCAACAAATCTAGGTAAGAACTTGGTTGATTGCAATTAGTATAATGTTTTCATATAACCTTATGGTGCAATATCTATATGAATCAGTAAGGAAAAGAAGCGAGCGAATAATGATAAAGAATTCTTCTATAAGTTCAAGAACATTGCTGACAATCCAGTTGTTCTTGACGAAGAAGAAGAACCTTTTACATTCAACCCAGAAGCAGTTCAAACTACTCAACTAAGCCTTCCACTACAAGAAGAAACGGATTCAAGAAATGTCAAAAGTTAGTGAAGCTTTATTATCACCCGTAGTGTTCAGCACCCCAATTTCTTGACCTAACGAATCTTGTTACCAATACAACTAAGCAGAGACAAAAGAAACTTGCTGATTTGAGAACCTAGTTTCACTAAATTTGCTATATGTCATTTTTCTTAATACTGCTTATGAGATTGTATTACTGAATTTTTATATCATTTGATTAGCTTAGTTAAGTCGTGTTAAGAAAATGTTCAAGTGTGAAATTACACAAACTAGCCCTAAATTAATTGAATTTGGTTATGAGTCTAGTTGGATTATGAAACTTGGAATACTTGATTATGAAATTAAACATGTTCCTATCTTGTTTCCATTATAATAATAACTCCATATATGGATGAATCTGGAAATACTTCTGGTTAATAACAAGCATGCATGAACGAAAAAGGCAGGGGAAAGATAATACTTCTGGTTATGAGTCTGGTTGCATTATCATTTAGAAGAACCTTGCCAATAATAAATCATATGTGGCTGCATTCTTGATATTTATACAAAAAAAAAAAACATTTTAACAAGGTTGTTAAAACTTATAATCGAGAAGTCAGAAAGACATTTGAATTCAAATGTGATTCCTAGATGACAAAAAAATCATCAAAAACCCTCAGATGTAGTCTCCTGTTTTTGGGACTGACTTGATATAGTTGGCATTTTTTTTCGATTTTCAGTATTTTCCTATGTACTAAATCTTCATGAAACTTGTTTCATTTGTACAAATGATTTGGAATAACATATATCAATGAACTTTATTAATAATGAAGCTAAATGAATTATTATTTTAACTTTATGGTAGGATGGTTTGTATACAACTGTGTAATTGTGTTGTTTGTTCCCACATAAAAAATAGTGATATACATTAATAGTAGCTTTGAGGATGCTTGTATACAACTGTGTAATTATATATTGTTTTAACGGTGTCAACATATATCATCTTCTTAATGAAGCTAAATGCATTAGTATATTATCATTTTAAGAATAATTTCAATAGAACGCGGAATATAATTGCATTATGTTGGGTGTGTTTACGTTAATTATAGGTGTGCAATTGTAAAGCTGTTATAAGTTCCTATCTTTGAATTTATATGGGAACATGTATGAATTATATACCGTTGTAGGTAACCCATATGTTGTTCAACCGGTTGAACTAATCGTTCCTATCCAAGAAGAATAGGATTCAACATATGTAAAGGGTTAGTAAAATTGAACCTTTATTATAGTAATAACTCATATGTGGATAAATATGGAAATACTTCTAGTTCCATTATGTAATTACCGGTTACAATGCACACTCTTAGAGGTTTTGGTACATGCTCCAATAATAAATCATTTGCGGCTGCATTCTTGATATTTGTACAAAAAACCATTTCAACAAGGTTTTTAAAACTTATAAATGAGAAGTCAGAAAGGCATTTGAATTCAAATGTGATTCCTAGATGCCAAACAAGTCATCAAGAACCCTCAGATGCAGTGCCCTGTTTTGGGACTGACTTGATGTAGTTGGCATTTTCTTTCGATTTTTAGTATTTTCTTCTGTACTGAATCTTAATGAAACTTGTTTCATTAGTACAAATGATATGGAATAACATATATCAATGCAATTTAGCTAATAATGAAGCCAAATGCATTAATATATTAACTTTATCATAGGACTGCTTGTATACAACTGTGTAATTGTGTTGTTTGTTCCCACATATAAAACAGTGATATACATTAACAGTAGCTTTTGAGGATGCTTGTATACAACTGTGTAATTATATATTGTTTTAACGGTGTCAACATATATCATCATCTTAATGAAGCTAAATGCATTATTATATTATAATTTAATAATAATTTCAATAGAACGCGAAATATAATTGCATTATTGTTGGGTGTGTTTACGTTGATTATAGGTGTGCAATTGTAAAACTGTTATAAGTTCCTATCTCTGAATTTATATGCAAACATGTATGAATTATGTACAATTGTAGGTAACCCAGATGCAATTCAACCTGTTGAACTAATCGTTCCAGTCCAAGAAGAATTGGATTCAACATATTTAAAGAGTTAGTAAACTTGAACCTTCATTATAATAATAGCTCATATATGGATAAATATGGAAATACTTCTGGTTCCATTATGTAATTACCGGTTACAATGCACACTCTTAGAGGTTTTGGTACATGCTCCTATGAAATGCACATCATTCTTGTCATTTGCAGTGAACCCAGATGCAGTTCAACCTGTTGAACTAATCGTTCCAGTCCAAGAAGAATAGGATTCAACATATGTAAAGGGTTAGTAAAATTGAACCTTTATTATAGTAATAGCTCATATGTGGATAAATATGGAAATACTTCTGGTTTCATTATGTAATTACCGGTTACAATGCACACTCTTAGAAGTTTTGGTACATGCTCCTATGAACTGCACATCATTCTTGTCATTTGCAGTGAACCCAGATGCAGTTCAACATGTTGAACTGATCCTTCCAGTCCAAGAAGAAGTGGAGTAAACATATGCCAAGGTAAGGAAAAAACGAACGTTTATTCTTACCGTAATGATAGATCAGTGACACTTGCGGCATTATGAATATGTTATTGTTGGCGATGTATTAATTAATGAGTTTATACTTCTACGCACATCTTGACTTAATATATTGATCAATTTGTTAACATTAACATGAATCTTGAATCTGGAAATACTTCTGGTTCAATTATGTAGTTATCGGATACAAAGCACAATCTTATAGGTTTTGGTACATGCTCGTATGAACTGTGCTCCTATTAACTATACAACATTATTATGAGGATGATCTGTCAACTGTACATTAATATCAAAAATGGATTTTATTTTGTTTAAGCTAAATCAAATCCAGATGTTAATTTTTCTTTCAATTAATTATGTTTAATATGATTTTACATTAGTTTTCATAGTAGTATTTCAGTTGTTGAATATGATTTGTAATGAAGCCATAAGTAGTTCAACTTGCTGAAGTAATCCTTCCAGTCCAAGAAGCAATGGATTCAACATATGTAAAGGGTTAGTAAAATTTATCCGTTATTCTTGTCGTAATGTTTACTATTCCAATTTATTGAGGTAACGAATATTGATACCAATACAACTAAGTAGAGACCAAAGAAACTTGTTGATTGAGGCTCATAATATTAAATCTGTTTTAAGATGTATAAAAATCTAATTTTAAATGTAGGAACATGCCCTTAACTGTTTTATGCAGTTTTAGTAGTGTTGATTATGTCAATCAATGAAACTAATGAAACAAGTTTCATTAATATTTAGTACACAGGAAAATTCTGAAAAATCGAAAGAAAATGTGTGTCAATATTGAAACTGAAATGTCATAGACTAAATAGCTCCAGAAAACAGTGGATAAAACAGCGTTGCTGCAGATGCTACTGTTGTGGATAAAATGTATAAAACACTTCAATGTAAAAAACTTAATGAAACTAAATGCACTCTTAATATCCATTTTGTTTTGTCAATGAATGAAACTAAGTGCACTGTTTTTTTTCCATTGAAGTGTCGATCAATGAAATGACTTTTCCAAATAACAAAGCAACGTAAACAACAGCAACCACAGCAATTTCAGCAGTGTTGATTCTGTGAAGCAGTAGTATAATTCAATTAACATTAGGTTTGAGGATTTAATTGATGAAGATAACATTTGTAATTTTATTTTGCTTCAACAATGTCTAAACTAAAAAAGGGTACATGAAATGCATTATTATTTTATCATTTTAACAGTAATTTCAATAGAATGCGGAATATGGTTGCATTAACGAACGACAATGTTATTTCAATCCAGATAACGGTCATGAAGATGCATTTGGAGATAATCAGAAGTTAAACGACGACATTGATTTGTCAGTTAGACCAAGATGTAAAAGAGCTAAAATAGATATGGATACAATTAGTAGTGTTGCCATGAAAGATGTTAGATCTGAACATCTATTTGGGATTGGTAAGTTCCAAGTAAAACTGATCAACCTGTCAATTAATCTTTACAAATAGGTATATATGAGTAGACTTAAACCGACCTTCCTTTGTTTGTACTTGTAGATTCAAGAGATTCAAAGCATACCATGAGAAAACAAATAAGACAAGGTTCAAGAAACAACAATGAAGGTAACTTACATTGTAATCTTTTAATTTCAGGCCACTTTACAATATGCATGTTATAGTGATCTAGCTTATTGTGATTTCAATGCAGTAGTGATGGACCATGAAAAAAGTCCTTCGATGTGTATCAGGAAGCAAACAACGGCAACATGAGACAGGACATCATGTTTGCCATATGGGTAAAGAAACTGAAAGTAGAGATGAAAATGCATTATCTAAAAGAGGTGATATTTGTTTCATTATTAGAACATACAACTACCCTTAACATATGCATTGCGACACTAACATTGTTATTGTCTTATTTATAACGTTTTCCATAGGCCAAATACGGAAGACGAGTATAGCATCAGATGAAACAAAACCTAGGAAGAAAGATGAACTCAATAAAAATAAGGAAAGGGTACATGAATCTGATTCAAGTGATGGAAATAAATGCGTGTTGGAAAACTTGAGAACATGAACGTTGCCACGAACACTGTATCAAACAATCGTTGAATTGAACGACGACCAGAAAAAGGTGGTGAGACAAATGGGGTTAGGCTCTTTATTCGAAATAACCATTAATGGAGTGCCATCAAAGCTCGGTTTCTACGTTGTCGACAATCTGGATGTTAAGAAGATGGAGCTAAAGGTTACAAATGGTGTAATACCAATCACAGCTGAATCAATCCATACTTTGTTGGGTTTGCAAATGGGAGGGATTGATCTACTTGAGATGGATGAAATCGATGATTCAAATAACATGGCAACTACATGGGGGAAATAGTTTGAGAAGAAAAATATGCGGCCAAAAGACATTATGAAACTAATACAGAGTTCAGGAGATGCAGGGTTTAAATTCAAACACAATTTTCTGGTATTATTTGTGAATCTAATGGTTGAATGCAACAGGATGGGGTACTGCAATTTCGGTTTCCTTTCGCGAATAGAAAGTGAAGACGTGATTCCACATATAGATTGGTGTAAATACATCTATGGGAAAATAAAAACAAGCAAGTCAAGATGGAAAAGGGAAAGTACCATGTGCTTTTATGCTGGACCGTTGACATACTTTACTGTAAGTTTCCTTTATATTTAAAATTATAAAAACTCTTTACATAACAAACCAAAAATTTCATTTGCAGTTGCTATATGTTGAATCAACGATAAGTCCACCAGGGGTGGTACAACACAAGGGACATGCACTTTCAGCATGGAACATTGTGTTGTTAAAGAAAAGACCGTCAACATAAATCAAAGACGGAGGTTTCGGGCTATTACCTCTACGATCTACTTTTGAATCAAGTGAAGATATAAATTCCTGTTACGCTTCAAACCAAAGAATATCAGTGAAACGTCAACACCGACCCATCCGAATAAAGAGGTTCAATTTATGTTTTTGTATTCCACTCTCACCAAAATATCTTAATTGTTTGAGTTCAAGAGTAGAACAATCCATGAAACTGCTTAACTATATAAGGACTAACTGTTTTACAGATTCATCAAAACTGTTTACATTCTGTTTACTAACTGTTTACATGTTGTTTCTAATTGTTTACATGTTGTTTTATCAAAACTGTTTACATGTTGTTTAATACTTGAATATCCTAATTGTTTGAGTTCAACAGTTGAACAATCCATGAAACTGTTGAAATCTATAATGACTAACTGTTTTTACAGATTCATCAAAACTATTTACATGTTGTTTACTAACTGTTTACATGTTGTTTACTAATGATGAATCTTGTTTCATGTTGTTTGTAATGGTGAATCTTGTTTATATGTTGTTTTATAATGGTGAATCTTGTTTACATGCTGTTTGTAATGGTGAATCTTGTTTACGTGCTATTTATAATGGTAAATCAAAACTGTTTACATGTTGTTTATAATGGTGAATCTTTTTTAGATGTTGTTTATAATGGTGAATCTTGTTTACATGTTGTCCATAATGGTGAATATTGTTTCATGTGCTTGCTTTAACTTATACAATTTCTTATTCATTAAAATGTCAACAAATGTAGATCATATTCAGCGCATACTTATTAAGATGGCGGTGGTTGTAAGTTCAAGACTAGAGGCTGAGATGGAAATCAAAGATGCTCTATCCAAGTTTCTAGATGATGATGAATTCAAACAATATAAGAAAGAGTTGGATGACATGTTCAGTAAAGGAGCACGTAAGACCACACATGAAACTGATTTTAGTGGATTAAAAGATCAGTCGACTTCAAAAAAGGATGGTCAACCTTCATTAGAGATTGTTCTAAAGGTCTGGCGTATCTCGTTTGTAGATGGAATGACAGTGAGCATAGCCCTTGAGAGTGGTCTGTTGATGCTGTATCCGTCCTTTGAAAGAGTTGGGTGATGTCCATGCATTTTGTAGACCGGTGTGAATGGCTCCATGGCGGGGAGTGCATTTTTTCTTATGGCATCCCCAATGATGAGAGCAAGGAATCTAGGGAAGAG
>NW_020201582.1:54031-56434 GCF_001531365.2 Cynara cardunculus var. scolymus
ACCTTGGAGATCTTTGCTCGTGAAATTTTGACGGCGCAAAGCATGTCGTTTGGTGCGTCGATATCGCCCATGATAACGTGACTGGCCTCATCAAATTCACAGTTTTGCCAGTACTGTTGAACGTATTTGACAGGTACTTTGGGATTTACCAAGGTGAGAGCAGGGAGGAGAATGCATTGTTTGAAGAACTCAATTATGATTCCGTACCTGTCGTCAAAGAGGGTGTTTGTTAGGTCAATTTGGTGATTGTTTGGTTTCATGGGGAGGAAGACGATGGCCCTACTGTCGGCCCTCGTGGAATGAAGGCGACTGTCGTTGTTGTCAGATTCGTGGGAAGCGGAAGATGCCATTGTTATGGAGGTTTGCAGGTTGTATGCGTTCATCAAAAAACAAGTTGCAGGTTTTGAAGGCGTAAAGATGGTAATGGTGGGGAGGATAAGTATATATAGTGGAGATGGGTGAGAGGGAAGGGAAACATTTCTTATAATTATTATAATATAATAATCATVAGAAAGTGGCGGTTGAGTATTTGATGATGGGATGGGAGGAACGTGAGCCGGCTTGATAGTACGTGCCATAAATGAATGTGGACGCGTGTCACGCTGGGGTTTGGGAGGGAAAAAGAAAGAAGCGGCAAAAAGGGGACAGCTTGTGTTGTGTCAGGCGCGTGGTGTGGGTGACGTTTGAAGTGAGGATGCACTCCAAATATCATGGTGAAGACGTGTCCCAAAAATTTAAAATCTCAACTAATTGGTAGATTAATACTAATTATGAAGTTTTGGTCTTCTAAAAACCCTTGTTGTATAGTTTTTAGTCACAAAAGCTGCAATTTTGTATAATCTAAAAAATATGTTCCAATTAAGATGAGTTTTATGTTATTTTTTTAAAAAAAATTTGCATGGAACCAGAGGAGCTCTGGTTCTTCATGACAAACAGAGTGGGTAACCAGAGAAGCTCTGGTTATGCATGATAAAGTGGGTGGGAAACCAGAGGAGCTCTGGTTCTTCATGAAATGTTGGATTTACTTGGTATAGAGAATTTGGTTGACAAACCAGAGACTCTGTTTAATTTAGCAATCCATGTTCATATAACCAGATGAGGTCTGGTAATATAAACATATGTAGCATTTTATAAAACCAGAGGCTCTGGATAGTATGACCAGAGGCTCTGGATGGAAAATGCAAGTTTACTATTGTAAACTTTTGCTCCCCCTCAAAGGTTGCATGGTGATATGAAGTGAAATGTAAAAACTCCCCCTTGAAACAATAAGGAGTTYACATTTTGGATGACCAGAGGCTCTGGTCTATACAACCAGAGGCGCTGGTTATGAAGGATGATGAATGATGAAACAAGATGGTGAAAAAAAATGTCTTTGAGACCAGAGGGGCTCTGGTTGCAAATACTTTGAATCCAGAGGCGCTGGTCTTTAAAACCAGAGGCTCTGGTTGTGAAGGATGAAAAAAGATATCAAATATGGCTCTGTTAAGAGCAAATTGTCTTTGAGACCAGAGGAGCTCTGGTTGTAGAGACGTTGAATCCAGAGGCTCTGGTTGGGAAAAAGAAAGGACTTGGTTGAAATTACCAAGTCTTTGCTTTGAACCAGAGGATCGCTGGTTCCAAAATAAGAGTGAAGGAAAGGATATGAAAAGAGAGTTGGAAGGAAAATGATTAACTTGCATGCAAAGAATCTTAAGCCAGAGGCTCTGGTCTTTAGAACCAGAGGCACTGGTTGGAAAGAGAATAATACAACGCAAGGAAAGGGGGAAACCAGAGGCTCTGGTCTTTGGAACCAGAGGCTCTGGGAGGGAGAATTACCAAGCATTTGCTTTGAACCAGAGGTGCTCTGGTGACCTTTAGAACCAGAGGGGCTCTGGTTGTAAAGAAAAAAAAAATTGTGCCCATAAAATCTAAGTCATTCTATATGGCCAGAGGTTCTGGTCTTAGAACCAGAGGCTCTGGTTTAAGTTACTTAGAGAATATATGGCTTTGTTATTGTATCATTTATTGGCAGAACCATGAGATATTGAGAATCGATGGTTAAAGATAATTGCCTCTAAGTGGTGAGATTCAGCATACCCATCTTGCTGACAAGAAATAAAAAACGTTTTTCATCAATAGCTTTTGTAAAAATGTCAGCAAGTTGAATCTCAGTTGGAACAAAGTACATTTCTATGTTACCTTTTTCAACATTGTCTTTCAGAAAATGGTACCTTACATCGATGTCCTTGGTCTTGGAGTGCTGTACGGGGTTCACAGAGATTGCTATGGCACTCTTGGAGTCATAGAGGATTGGGATTTTTTCATAATTGAAACCATAGTCCTTAAGCTGAGTCTTCATCCATAGAACTTGTGAACAACAACTAGCAGCAGCAACATATTCTGCTTCTGCTGTAGATGTTGATA
>NW_020201583.1:0-1032 GCF_001531365.2 Cynara cardunculus var. scolymus
TTTCTAGTCTCCTGAACCTGAGTGGTTCCTTCATATTGGACACAAAGTGTATCCCATACGGATTTAGAAGTTTTGAATTTCATCACTGAGTGATAGATCTCATCAGGAAGATACATAGCTATTATAGACCGAGCACGTGTGTCTATAGCTATTTTCTTCTTGTCCTTATCGCTCCACTGATGTGGAAGCTTTGGAATCTGCCGTTCAGGAATCACGGCAGTCGTAGCTGTTTCTGGAACAACCGGAACAATAGCAAATGGAATATATGGTCCATTTTCTATGTAATGTGGAATTTCAGGATCCACACCTTCCAGAAAGAGGGATATCCGGTTCTTCCAGAGACTAAAGTTGTCACGGACAAACCAAGGAGGTTTGGCAAGAGAGCCATTATCTTTTGTGTGTGTGTTTGTAATTTGTAAAACCATTTGTAAGCAGTAAATTATCTAAGAAGAGATAAATTAATACAAAAAATTAGCCAAACACGAAAGAAAACACTGCTCTGATACCACTTGTTGGTCCCGTAAGGGTCTACAAGAAGAGAAACAGTTTGTAGAAGGGGGGATAAATACAAACACAAAAATATATATTGATAGAGAAGATCAATACAGATTTTACAAGATTTTTTGCGGAAAGATAAGGTAATAAAAACCTATCTAAACAATCTTTGGTTACACACAAAGCTTTAGCAAATACAAGAAAAGAGATTGCTAAAAGAAAGATCATTTACTTAAGCTAGAAGATGTTTGAAGTAAGAATAAGGTTAGAGAGATGCGCGCTCTCTGCATGGAAAATAAACACTTCTATTTATACCCATTGCATTAAATAATCATGTAATGCAATATGGTAGGCTTGTCCTTTGCTACAGTGAATAGTACAAAAGCACTATTTCTGAGCAGACATCCTTACCTAAAGTTGGTGGACAAAGAGTCGACTAATCGGCTCCGTACCGTACTAACTTTTGTAAGGGTATGGGTTTGTCCTTTGTGTGCATAAGGACAAGACAACAACAATCATGCTAAGCAAGCTTCATTT
>NW_020201583.1:2282-3441 GCF_001531365.2 Cynara cardunculus var. scolymus
AGGATTCTACTTCCCACCAAAATAACGCATTTGATTTCAACACAGAGACTGCAAATCTGACTTTATCTGTTTCTGCACATCGGATGGTATTGAATACAGACTCCATCCCTTTGACCCATCACATAGCTTTAATTGGATCTCTTTCTCCCGAGAAGGTTGGTGGTTTACAAGTTAGAAACATCTTTATGTCTCCTTCCCTGTTATTGAGAATTGGAATCGATGGAGTAACTTCAATTATGTCTGTCTCTATTCTGGCAGGATTCCTCAAAATAGAAGTCAAGGTTTCCCTTAGTTTTCCCATTTCTTTAGCTAATATGTCTCTTGTTACATATTCTGGGTAAGACATCCGTTCTTGATTCATATTTTCAGAGTTATTCTGCTTGATTCATATTAATTTCTGGCTGGCTTATTCTGCCTCTGGTCTGCCYCCTACCTCTGCCTCTACCTCTGCCTCTGCTTCTGCCCTCAGAGGTGCCAATAGGAGCAACAGGGGATTCTTCTTCATTGGGGGTGGGTGATTCTTTCTAACCTTCTTGATCTACTAGGCATCTGTAGATAACAAAGTTAAAACACACATTTTTTTTTCACATTCCCAAATATAATAAAGTGTCCAAGTTCAGTTATGTATCTGTAGATTCAAAATTACATTGGCCAGATGTAATCTGAAAATACCTTACACACTGATCTCTTAACTTATTATATTTATTCCAAAGGTGCTAACTATGTCTGGGACCCTAATATGCAATAAAATAGTTTAAGTCTAGGTATCATGCATGTGAATACCTAAATCCCTTAAACTCAGGCTCTGATACCAACTCTGTAACACCCCCAAATCCATACATTGCATATAACACATATTTCATATATAGAATACATGTTTTCCCCTACATAGGTCCTTGATACAAGAGTCTATAATGTAAAATACGCAACCCAAAAATTTCAAAAATATATGTTCTTGCATCCTAATATATATGCTTCCAAAACAGCTAAGCACATAGGGAAGTAATTCACATAATGCTCTTTCCCTTATTATCATTACCTGTACACATATTTTGAAAACACGAAATGAGGGTTAGACATGAATGTCTAGTGAGGTTCCCTTTTATGTAATGCAGGGTGAAGATCACCAAAACATTTATCAAATAATCATTTCACAACA
>NW_020201583.1:4991-25586 GCF_001531365.2 Cynara cardunculus var. scolymus
TTTATCCAATAGAAATAACCTTGGGTGGTGGGTTTATTTATCATAAAATTCATGATTTCTTAACCACGAAGGTATAAGTTTTTAGATATTATAATAATGTTTCCACCAAGATATCTTATCACAAATATGCACAACCTCATGTATGCTTCACCCACATGCATTCATGTATAAGTCACATATACATCATGTTCATGCATTTCTAATTAGACATGCATATTTCACGTAATCCACATAACGAACACGTATAAATTACCTCAACCCAGGTTGTCTCAAACCTGGTTATAACAAAATTTTTAATTCAAATTTTTTTATCATAGTTTAATTTACATTTAATAACAAAGTAATTTGTTTTTGGGTTAATAATATAATTTTTATAAGGATAATAATTAAGTATTTTATTATAAGTATAACTCAATGATTATCCTCTTAGATTTTTTTATATTTAAAATGAGATTTTTATCATGTAGTTGATTATGTTTATCTATAGTTAGTTATATGAATTCAAACATGAAGCTTTAATAAACACGCATTTTATTTGTAACCTCGAATATTAAGTAATATGGATCAATAAACAGTATTTCATGCGTAAAAATTATTATTTAAGAATATTTGTCAAATACTTTATAATTTAGTATAAATTTCTTTTTAGTCAAAATCAAATACAATTTAAATTCTTTGACCGGAAGCTTCATAAATTGTCGTGTATACAAATAATTGTTTGACTTTATTTTCGATAATATCTGAATTTTTACTTTGTATTCGTTTTGGTCCATAATGTTCTAACCACATAATCAAGATCTGACCCGGAAGACTATAGAGTCGTGTGTTTGATTTTCCTTTAAGTTATGTATTGATTTTTTTTTTAAATCAAATTCTCTATATAAATTAGAAAGATTTCTGTTTTTGAGGATTTTTTTTTTCATAAATTGAATGAACGTGTTTTTAATTGGAAGAGACAAGTTTGAAAAATAAAATTCCAACATAGAACTCTCATTTGACTGGATAAACCACTTTTTATATCATTAAGCTACTATTATACAATCATGTATAATTGACGGAATAATTGTGAGTCTCGTTAATTAACAAACAGTTCCTACATCTTCTCTTTAACCTTGTCACGTTCCGCCTTAACGACCTTTAAGATGCATACAACTGGTTGCTTCGAAAAAACTGTCAAAAACGTGAGGTTTGATCTGGTTTATGGTTTAGAGTTATAAACTATAAGGAAGAAAATATCAATAACTTATAAGTCACAAATATATAAAAAAATGAATTATGAATCATGAGGAAGGAAATCGTAAGTTAAAAATATAGGGACAAAAATGTAATTTACTCAAACATGAATATTGTTTGTTATTGATATTTTCTTTGAAAACAATCAAATGAGAAAACAAAAAACAGTGGGCCCATAAGGCCTGTCACTTCAGGAAATGGGCCAAGCTTTTAAGGCCCAAATCAGTTGATGGATGTTAATGATTCTGTTTTCTGTCCCCGAACACATGTTTTCCGGGAGCATTCATCGGCTACATTACAAGACCTTCGTAAAAATTCAGACACAGAAAACGAGAGACCGATTCGATTCAGAGAAGAATTCGACCAACAATGGGAAAGGATTTGAGCGATGCACAGATTTCGGCCATGAAAGAGGCCTTTACGCTCTTTGATACCGACGGCGATGGCAAGATCGCCCCATCGGAGCTTGGGATTCTCATGCGTTCCCTCGGTGGAAACCCTACGCAAGCGCAACTCAAGTCCATAATCGCCGAGGAAAAACTCACATCTTCTTTTGATTTCAACAGGTTTATCGACCTAATGTCCAAGCACCTCAAGCCGGAGCCCTTTGATCGCCAGCTCCGTGATGCGTTTAAGGTTATCGATAAGGACGGTACCGGATACGTCGTCGTTGCGGATCTCAAACATATCCTCACAAGTATCGGGGAGAAGCTAGAGCCTGCGGAGTTCGATGAGTGGATCCGAGAGATTGATGTTGGATCCGATGGGAAGATCAAGTATGAGGACTTCATTGCAAGAATGGTTGCTAAATGATTTGTAAGTTGCGATTTTCTCCCTCGTTTTATTATGGACGCCTTGAATTTTGTGTCTCGACGTATGTTATTTTAGTTTTTTTGGTCTGTTACCCGATTTTCTCCCTCGTTTTATTCGATGGTTGTGTTGTTTGATTTACGCCCAATTGAATATGTATCCCACCATCTCAAAATAAGGTTCCATCTTCTGGTATCCAATCCTGTATTTTCCGAATTCCAAGTTCATTTGAAATTCTTTCCGTTCTTTGAACGCATATCTTGTTTTCTTTTGCTAATTGAAATGATTGTTGAATGCAGTTATACATCTTTCATCATATATTTACTTTTTCACATTTGAATTAAACGCATTTTTGTACAAGAGATGATCTTTTTCAATCAAGATTTCTTCAATTTTTATGAACGAATCTTTGCGTGTGTTCTAAGTTGAAATAACTCACTCCGGATTCTTTTTAAAGGATTTCGGGCATCTACTCTTTTAAATGAATAACCCTTTTAATGGGGAAAGAAGGAAACCGGTGGGGTGGGGGTGTGGCAGTGGGAGATGATGCAACAGGCTGGGAAGTCATATCTATTACCCGTCCCAAAAGAGGAATTGTAAATTCGGACTTGTGCCTTTGGAAATGATCATCCTCGATCAGCTTATTAACTAGTCTATTGATAGCTAATTTTTGGTGTTTAGTTTCTTTGAGTGAAATTTTTTTTTTTTTTGGAAAGTATTGCTCCTGGCAAATATATTAAAGAACGGCAAAAAAAGGTTACAAAGTTCTCAATAAAACACCAACGGGCACAAAAAAAAGAATAAAACTTGGTGACAACCCCATACCACACAACTATCAACCAAAATAAACACAAAGAAGTAGAGTAGTAAAGCATAGCAAGGAATATGCTCCACAACTGTCTCCAGAAAAATCTCCAAATCCATAACCTGAACTTCCAATCAAAGTCCTTGCCGAATTCGGTCTTTATCTATCATGGACGGCGCCACTTTCCTATTCTTCCATGCCAATCTCATAAGAACAGCCCCTTTGAACTCTTTCACAATCTGCCCAATATACCTCCCTTGATTAGCAAACAGCCTCTGATTCCTTTGAGTGAAAACTTGGGAGGGAGAATCATATCTTATCTGATTTAGCGAATTTGACACTTTAAGACATTAAGTAGAAGGAACTGCTCCACATTTGGTAAAGATCTGTGTATCTATAGAACATTAAATGGGCATTTGAGTATTAAAAAGTTTGGAGGATATCAAAGGTGATCTCAACTTTGAGGGTCACATCCCTTTAAGTTTCTTTGCTTGGCTTAGCTATGGCTTCTATGCTTAAATTTTAAACGCAAAGAGAAAGTTGCACCAAAGGGCCTTTGGCCTAGTGGTACGTGAGTCCTTGGCCTCCTAGGAGATCTAGGGTTCAAACCTCACCAAGCGTGAGGAGGGTGTGTGAGTTTATTTGTTTTATTTTCCGTATATAAATATTATGTACTTCAACAAAAAAGAGAAAGTTGCAGGTTTTATCGGAAATCTTTTATATGCTTAGAGACATTAAAGAGTAAAGACGGATCGAGTTATTTAAAATTATAAGACTGTAATGAAATGCCATTTTTCTCAGTATCTTCTACCCTAAATCCTTTGGGTACAAGCTTACAACCCCTCTGCAGTAACAAACGTACATGGTACACCTGACATCCTACTCAGGATACGCTGTCATGCAAATGCTACAGTGTTGCGTGGTATGCATATTTGTAATAATGTATCAAGATAGTAGGATCTCTTGGTGGCATTAGATATCAAATGTATTATACTTCTCATATTTTACACTATCTATTTGAAATTTTAGAAGGAATATGCGTACATGTGCGAAGTTGTTAGAAAGATTTGATATGCAGCGGTGTATGTAATTGCTGCAATGATTTCGGATGCAGCAATCTCTTCCTCAATGTAGAAAAGATAACATGATTTCCCATGTAGGACTCTCTTCCCATATGTAGAACTAAAAACAGAAAGCGATGATGATTACATAAATATGACAAGTTGTGAGAGGATTATGTAAGAAAAATTGTCTCAGGAAGATGTTCTATATATCAATTATGCAACACTGAAATGTAAGATAGGGGTAAGGTGAATGGAGAGAAATTTTATATTTCCACTTGAAGTAAGTCAATCGTAACTCAAAATATGGTTTGACACATGCATACAGAAAGACGACATGGAAAGAAGGCAGATTAAAGTAAATTCTTCTATGTTTATCCTTTTTGGTTTGTATTTCCCTTTTCATTTTTGTGGACTAATGAAACATTGCCTAAGGAAAGTGCAAATGCTTCCTGTGGGAAGTATCACAATACTGGACAACTTACTATAAGCTTATTCAGTTGCAACCTAGAGCCTTTATGTCCAGTCTTTATTCGAAAATTTCAACCTAATGACATCTTAAGCATACAAAATTTTGAACAACTCCTGTCAGTTTCTCTTGGGCTATTTAAGGGTTTCTGGTTGTTTTCCACTAAGTCCTGTTTGGATAATGTTTGTATAGATTGGGAAGGTTTTTGTTTGGGAGGTTTTTTTCATAGATAGGAGCGTGTTTGTAATTGGGAGGACAGGTTTGGATTTTTTTTGGCTTTCTGCATAACCTCCCCCCTAAAATCTTACTGAATATGCCACTTTCTATATCATTAAGTGACCACCAAACAGTCATGTATAGCTAACCGAATAAGATGGGAGTCCAATAAAGCTGCTAACAAACAGCCCCTTAGTTATATATAGAAGTCATTTTCACAAACTAATCTTCTACTGCTTTTTCACGATTTTACGGGTTAACATTTGAAGGTTCTTAAATTAATTTCTTTTTAAAAGGTCATGCACTTAATTAAAAACTCATTTAAGGTCATTTTCTTGATGCATCCAACTGGCATCTTTCCATGTATGATGAAGGTTCTGGGCCTTGTGCATAATGAAGTGTTTGGTGTGACATGATTATCGGTTGTTTGATTAATTGTGTTTGGACCCATATAACTTGTTGGTGGACTTATTATCCGCAGGTATCAACCGTCATTTGTGAATATTCAGGAAATGCCGATAATCTGATCTGGGCTCTTGTTGTTCGGTGTGCAGGTTGGAGGTGCTAATGAAAACCGCATGCTTCCCACCTCCTTTTTCTTCTTCTTCTTCTTGTTTACATTTTCGTATGGTGATTTCGTTGGCTCTGGATTGGGAGTCTTTCTGTTTGGTAGTTTGATCAAGTATTTTGCAGTTGGGGTATGCTGGAGAAACCCACAATTTGTGTTTGCTCATTTCTTATTTTTTTCCGAACAGTCTGCTGCTTGTGAATAGGTTTAACCAATGTATTAACATTTGGCAATTTGGTTTCTGTCAATTCATCTGAAACTTGCAAATGCTTCTTCTAAATGAGCAGCCTTGGTGTACTTGAAAGGAGGATGTGGTTCACGGTCGCATCCCCGATGGTCATGCACCCAATTATCTACTATTTAGGGGTCGTTTACGGAACACTTATTGAGTCATTTACATTATCGGGTGAGAATCTTACCAAGTAAAGGTGGAGAAGACTTTTCATGGTATTGTGCCTAGCAGTTAGGAGACACTTACAACAATCCATTTTGATGGCCGAGAATGTTACTCGACAAGGTAAGTGAAAGTGACGACTCTTGTAAGAAAATGCTCATCCAGTAATCATTTGATAAACAGCTAGTCAAATGAAACATTTTAAAAACCAAATCGTGGCATGGATCATGATGTGTTATGGTTAGATGGTGTTTTTAATGTTGTCGAGTAAAATAAAAAACTAAAAGTCATGCTTTTTATTGAACCCGAGTCACTTACTTACTGGGTGATCATTGTGAGGATTGAGAATTTAATCAGGTAAGAGGCATGATAATAACTAAGGTATTTACTCGGTGAGCAAGGGAAAAGACTTTTACATGGTTAGTATTCTTTTATGGAATAGACATATCAATATGTGTGGATAATATCTTTCCTTTCTTTTGGGAGGGATTGGTCGGCAAAATATGAATTAGAGGCTGAACAACAATGTATTTTGGTAGCTGAGAGTGTTACTAGGTGAAAATGGTGACTCTTGTAACAAAAGATTTATCTAATATATCATTTAGGGTCTGTTTACCAACTTTTATATCAATTCTTGTATGGATAAATTGTTTATTTGGATAAATTGTTTATTTGGATAAATTTGTCTATCTGGATAAATTGGTGGTGTTGTTTACTTTTTTATCTGAATCAACAGTCTGAACGATAGAAATGACCAATTTGACCTCGAGTAAAAATTATGCACTGTTTAATAAATTGTTATTTATTTTGAAGGGAAATGATATTTCTAAAACAAAAAAAAATTTGTTTGTATATTAAAACATAAATTCATTGATATCATCCAAAAATCAAAACATAAATTCATAAAATACTTAAAAGTCCAAGTTCAAGCACAAACTAGCCAAGTCCGAACACAAATACTTAAAATTTAAACATTATTGACCAAATTATTTGCAATTCCATCACGCAAAGTAGCTATATATTGAGTGTTATTAGCACCCTATTAAGAAATATCCAATTCCTCTTGTCCACTTCCTTCGACTTCTTCTTCGTTGTTAAATATAATATCCTCGTTGCATTGCATAAACAACTGGTCTTGAATATTATATTTTCTGATAAAATTATACATAGCAAAGCAAGCAATTACCACATTTATTTGTGTTGTAAATGGAAAGAGAGTCATCTGCTTTAAGATCAAAAATATCGTTTTCAAAACACCGTAAGCATATTCAATAACATTCCTAAGTTGGGCATGTGCATGATAAAACCTTTTTTCTTTAGTCAAGCACGTTGACTTCGAAAATCTGTCAACCAATATCTTGCGTTACTATATGGAGCCAAAAATCTCGCTTTCAAGACACATGTTTTGTTTTTTTAACTTTAACCAAGCACATTATTTTCCTTTCAAATAATCGAAATGGTTCCGCATTTGCTTCTGATCGACAACAAAATTATGTATGTATTTCAAAGTCTCAACAACTTTCTTCCACGAAGCTAGTACCCTTATTTCCATTTAACCCAACTTCTAGAATACAACTATCTAAGAAAGTTTTCACCATATTAAGATCCTTCCAACTAATTCTAATCATTTTTCGTTGTTATGTGTTCACCCGTTTGTTTCATACTTAAAAACAAAAATAA
The DNA here is from genome assembly GCF_001531365.2 of Cynara cardunculus var. scolymus. Taxonomy (NCBI): domain Eukaryota; kingdom Viridiplantae; phylum Streptophyta; class Magnoliopsida; order Asterales; family Asteraceae; genus Cynara; species Cynara cardunculus. The sequence continues at coordinate 12,228 of NW_020201583.1, forward strand.
AGATGATAACATTCTATAACGAACAAATAAAACACATAATTTAACATTTTCTTTTTCAACAATCATGCTATTAACAAACATGGTGAACATTTTCTTTGACAAACATAATCATGATGTAGCCAAACAAGCACCATGCTCTTAAACAAATAACACAAAAAATACACCAACATTCAAGCTATTAAACAGAGAAAAAACATAATCATAATGTAGACAAACAAGCACCATGCTATTAAACAAACAACACAAAGAAAATACACCAACATTCACAAAAAAACATGGAAAAACATGCTATTAAACCAAGAAAAAACAACAACAATCAAGTGGAAAAATCGCAACCACCAACACAAAAACCTTGCATCAATGGAACTATTCTACATAATCAATTTGGAGAACTCGTGAATCACAAAAAAGAACACAATGAAATGAGTGTGTACAAATCGTTAATCAAGTGTGCAGGAAATCGATTTGGAGAAAATCGTGCAACAATCGTGAGGAACTCATGAATGTACAATGTGTAGAAATAGTGTATCGAATTGTGCAGAAATCATGAATCGATTATGCAGAATCGATTTGGAGAATTAAGTGTGCAGAAAGCGTTAATCAAGTGTGTAAAAATCGTTACCTTTGGAGGAGAGAGCTTGAAGTCGTGATTGATTTGGAGGAGATAGCAACTTCACGATGCAGTTTTGTTTGGAGGAGAAAAATGTGCCACTAATGCTCACAAGTGGGTGTTTAGTGGTCGATCATCGGAGACGGCGTATTGATCAGACAAGATGACCGGAGGAGGTCACGAGAGTGATGGTGGGTGCCGGAGAAGGCCACCGGATTTTGTCCGTGTGTGTATATATACATATATTAAAATAATTAAACTAATTAAAGTAAATTGAAATATTAAACTAATAAAATTAAATTGAATATTCAACACAATTTACTACTTTACCTTTTGTTTTATTTTAGTAAATAATATTAATTATCTAAAATGATTAGTTCATATTGGACTTCACAATTACCACAAACTATCTAGTTCTCATTTGATTAGGCCATTAAATAATTGAGTTGTTAATTTAGTGATAAAAAAGTGGGTTGGTAAAATTGAATTGGAATGACTTCTTTAAGGCGTTAAATGTTCACTTTTGTAGATTAATTCATTCCTTGTTTTATTAGATGAAGTAATATTGTGAACTTTTACATAGTTAAAATCTAATAATAAGTCGAAACACATGCGAGGTCACATTTTTGTATTTCAATAGACCGGGTTACTCACTTATACCAAGGTCTTATTTGTTTTTTATTAAAAAAACTTTTATTAGCTTCTTATGTCTTATTCGTTAAGAGGTAAAGTCATTCATACTATTTGTTTTTCTAAATTTTCATAGACACTTATGTCTTATTGTCATCTTATCTGGTTAGAGGTAAACCAACATCTTATTTGCCTATTATTCTTCTTCAAACCCTCAACAACAACATTTTTCAATCAAGTAACCTTAATTGATCATTTCTCTCAATTTAAGTATTTTGATGAAATTTAAATGTGTTGAATACGTTAATAACATATTTTCATTTAAATGAATGCTAATTATATAATTTAGATGTAAATTTCGTAATGATAATGAATAAATATATGAAATTGTATAAATTTTATTTATAAATTCAACAATATAATTTTTTAATGGATAAAACAAACAGCCTTATTAATGGTTTGAAAAATTCCTTAAACCACAATAGTGATATGATTTTAACGGTTTCGTTTATTAAAAGAGGGGTTACACTGTTTAAACCGGACCGTAAACACCATTAATAAATAACTTACATATATTATTAATATTTAAATAGTTTTAATACAATGAATATTTTCTCATAAAAAGTAGACTAATTTTTCTTATCCTAACCTTTAAAATTTAATTTCAATTAATTTAATTTTTGGGGGTGTTTGGAATTGCTTATTTAAGTTGTTTATTAACTTATTCCAGTGTGATATCGGTTATAAGCAATTTTTAATGTTTGGATGAGAAGAAAAAAAAAACTTTATACCTGTTCCAAACCGGTAATAAACAGATTTTGATTATTCAATCCTCCCTAGCTTATCGAATTCAACTTATTAACAAATTACCTTTTTAACCCTTCTCTAATACCCTAATGGTTTATATATACACAAAAAAACACAATTGCTTCTCCTGATCGACATTCCATCTCGTACCTCCCCTAAACACTCATCCAACAAAATCGATTCCAAGAGTCACGACCTGCTGTTTTCTTACAATCTGCTCTCTTCAGATGGAATTGTTAACATACATTCATCTTTTACCATCCATTTTTATATTTGTTCGATTTTTGCATATTGAATTTGCATGTGTTTGATTTCTTACACATCGAATCTGCATCTGTTCGAATTTTACACATCAAATATGCTCGATTTTTACACATCGAATCCGCTCTCTCACGAATATGATGCATCTGTCCGATTTTTATACACATATGCTCTAAGCCATCACATTTTACACCATGATCTGTTCTAAACAATCACGCGATTTAGGGACTGATTTAAACAAAAAAAAATGTGTGATTCCATAATGTTATTGATATAAATTTTTGTCAAATACATTATTATAAATGATGAAATATAAAATTTTACATGTCAAAAAATCAAATAAGTTAATAAGCAATCTCAAACACTCTTGTAAGTCAACTAGTGGTGTATCTGGGCGATGCAGCGCAAGTGAATCGCAATTGTGAAACATTAGTTTAGCCTTGAATAATGAGTTTGTATGGTTATTTTGCAAGTCAACTAACATATAAAGTTTAATATGGTGTATTAACAAGATTGAATAGAAAAATAATTGCACACGTATTGAGTTTCTAAACCCATATACTCAGAACTCATTACAAAACTTGAACTTCTTGATTGAACAAAGAAATACAATCCTTACAATCCTTTATAAATAATGTTCATCCGTATATCCAAACTGTTGTTTAGTTTTCGTCTCATCCGTAAATATTTTCTGCAAAAAACGGCACAATGATTTTAATAGAAACATATAGTACCAAATGTGTAATGATATAATTGTTGATTATACCTTATTCATCACGTAAAACTTCTTGATAGACGACGTTTGAGGTGTGACTCCGGCACGATTGAATTTTTTCACAGGTTTCACTTACACCTTCGTATTGCCCCGTGATATCTCTCTGGACAACGCCATGTAAAGTTGCCCGTGTGAGAATACTGATTCCGTTAGATAAACACCTACATTCAGAATCATTTGACCTTAAGCTTTATTGATTGTCATAGAAAAGCTAAACCAAATTGGAAACTATTTTATCTTTAGCTTAAATGGGAATATGTTGTCATCGGACGAACATAATGGTATTGTCGGCAGAAATACTTTCTTTCCAGCATACTGACCAACATCTATTTATGCATCGATGACGTTCTGTTGAAAGCCGTTGCATATCAATCTACTACCATTACATAATCCATTTGAGGGATCCATATTTCGTAACAATATTATTGGGCATCCAATCTTGAGACGAAGGTAATGAGGAGGCAAATCATTAACAGTTGAAGAGTTTAAGAACTCCATCGAATAGATGTTATTCTTACCATCTTCTGCTTCGTCGAAGTTGTATATTTTTTCACCTCCAAAAAACTTGTCGATCAACTGATTATTAATCTCATCGACATTCTCATTTTTAGTTGATAATATCGCCCTTGAAATGATATAATCCGAATCTGCTCCGTTGATTTGCAGAGATGGAAATATTGCGTCAATCAATGCATATTTTGACTTACCTTCATTAGTATAGGGAATGGTCATGTCATCTGGTATGCGAATAAAGCTTTCGTCCAACACTTATTCATCTCCATCACCGACTCTTAATAAAAAATCTGAAAACCACGGATCAGTGCGTGCTTTCATATTGAGCGTTAACCGTATCTTTTTAATTGTTGACCAAAGAGGTGACATCCGTAAGCTAGATTCTACAATTTGTGCTCGGGTTCCACGCCTCACAAACGGTAATACTTGTCTAAAATCACCCCCCAAAACCATTATCTTTTCGTCGAATGGGAGTGCCACCCCTATGATGTCTTGCATTGTTTGATCGAGCGCCTCCACTGCTTGCCTTTTTGCCATTGACGCTTCGTCCCAAATGATTATTTTTGCATCTCGAATCAATTGAGCAAACCACTTTGTTTTTTTAGGTTGCACATTGAATTATTATCAAGGTTGAGAGGAATTTTGAATCTAGAGTGAGTTGTTCTCCCTCCAGGCATATTATTGGCAACAACACCCGACGAAGCGGTCACGAGAGCAATAAGACCACGTGAAAGGATGTTGGCAAGAGAAGTTTTGTACAAAAATGTCTTCCCGGTTCCACCTGGACCATCTATAAAGAACACTCCTAGACAATCATTGTCAACGTGCCTCATGATCTCATCATATGCGTATTTCTGGTCGGAATTGAGAGAGTCTCTGGCACGCAAGTGCTCGTCTTCCACAACTATAGAGCATTCTTCTTGTACCTCACGAAATTCTTTAGATTGAAAATCGACATTTGCATCTACCATTGGAAGATGAAAATCATCAAGACTCTTACCCATAGATTATAGAAAAACGAGGATATCAATTAGAACCATATTACAGACTCGATTAACACTTTCACATTGTCGCGTATAATCTTCAAAATGTGAATCATAGTGGTCATCCCATAACTTGAGAACATCTCCTGGCTCACAATAAATCAATATTGTGGCAAATAACCTCCTAAAAGCAGCGGGAAATTGAAATAAGAAGACCTCTACAAGACATTGGGATAAGTTGTCATCATTCTCTATTAACCTTCTCTTAAGAGATGCTTTACGAAATGTAGGGTGCAATAATCTATTGAAACTGTATAGATCTTCAAAGCAAGTAGGCCCGATAATATGAGACAAAAGTAGGCGTAAGTAGAACCGCTCTCCTTCAGCTGGATTTGCATAAACCAGTCGCCCTTTTATTGATCCTCGTTGTCGGGATTCCATCTGCGTGAGCTACAATCCACGTGTAGTGTTTTGGAAAATCTTTGTACCAATATTGTCTCACACTCATCTATGTTTTATTTCTACCAAAAAATGCAGTCAACATTGTTCGCTTATCTCTCTCTTTATCAACAATATCTATCATTATATCATCTTCTCTAAACCTAACCATATGTTTGTTAGGAAGATGGAGTTGCAATGCCATCACGTAAGGGTGCATTTGAGAAAGTGTGAAGCTAAAAATTCGTCATATTGCCTCGGGAGGGGATACATAACGTGCATCTTGGAACCTTCTAATTTCGTAATTAACGACCATTTCTTCATCTGAATCGATATGAACAACTTGTTTTATCGTGACCCTTGTAAACATACTTGAAGATATACTTCATAGATGTTATACTCGAGCAAGCCGCAACATTGATATGACAATTGGACATCATTAACAGCTTTGTGTTATACGTGACCACCCAACATGAAAAGTCCCCAATTTTTCTGGTTTATCCTGTAATCCACTAAGGGCCTGTCTGTTAGCAGCTTAATTAGCTTAATGAGAATCGCAGCTTATTCAATCAACTGCTCATTCTATATAGATAGATTAATTCATACAAACAACATGTCTTAATGGAAAAATGAATCATGATAACGTAAAACCCCTAGAAGTACACATGTAAAGATAATAAAACTCCCCCTTCTCCCATGTTAATTAACACCTCCAGCCCTCACTTTTGCAGTACCTCTTCTGTCCATTTAAATGAATATCCAGACACAATAAGAGACTTGGAGTTGTAATACATATATTATATGTTCTTTTATCTATATCTGATTTAAAATGTGATAGAGTGAATGGAATTAATGATGATGATTTTGTATTCACCTTGATTAAAGAATTGTGTAGATCAACAAATGAGCATTCATATACACACACATAGAACATCCCTCAAAACTCATAAAAAAAAGCCACCATTACTATGACCAAACCCTAACTTTGATATATCAATTCTCCAGTCCAGACCACTTCAAATCAAGCCATACACCTATTATATCATACAAAAGCATAACATATAACATCCCTCAAAACTCATAAAAAAATCCCATTTTTATTGGTTTTTTGAACAAGATTTTATTGGGTTCCAAGAATCACAATCTTGAATTACAATCCCTAACCATAGTTCATGTTCTTGTCTCTTAAAAACTAAATCCAACATATTGTTCAATTCTAGGCATATCTTAAAAAAACCCAAAATTGTTCAATTCCAGGCATATCTTCAAATAGAGTGGGACAACCTTGTTTGAAAATCTATAACCTTTAACCCATATCTTCATAAAGTTCTCTCTCTTCTGTTTTGGGGAACACAAACAGTCTTTCTCCTAATGGTTTAGTAATTAAAAAAAACAGATTTGGAAGGTTAACCCATATCTTCATAAAGTTCTCTCTCTTCTGTTTTGGGGAACACAAACAGTCTTTCTCCTAATGGTTTAGTAATTTAAAAAAACAGATTTGGCTGAGAGGGACAAAACATAAGGTTGGAAGGTTATCTGGCAGCAAGATCACAAACATGCTCACAACCAATGACATGATCTTATGTGGTACTGAATCAGGATTAATCAAGGTAATATTTATTAAGATTTTCATTTATTTTATTGTATTTCTATTTAAACCCATTCTTTCTTTCTTTCTTACATTCCCTAATGCTTGACAGAGCTTGATCCCCCATAGTAAAGTAAAAGATTGAAGCAAAACCATGAGATTAAATGGAAATGGAAATGGAAATGCAGCGATGTGGTCGTCTTGGGAGCCACGCGATACAACTGTTCAAGGAGAAATTTGATACATCAAATCGTCCATTTGTGCACAGGTAGCAGGAAAGCAACGTCTGAAGCTACTATTCTCAGTGGTGGCATGGGTAGAAGGAAAGTCTAGAGAAAGAAACTTTCCACATGAATGCAAATGGATGTTGAAGCTACTATTCTCAGTTGTGGTGTGGGTAGAAGGAAAGTCTGAAGCAAGGTCTAAAACCAATTTGAAGATAATCCTCCTTTTTTGCATCTTGGAGTTGGACAAGGGTAGAAGAAAGTCTGGATTGGAGAAATAAACTTTCCACTAAAATGATAGACGGAACTGCCATGAAACGACTTATTAGTCGATTTATTGATCACTATGGAATATGATAAGAATGAAAATGAATGTATGCTTTAATAACTTGAACATTATGCTTCTTGAGTGGTTATTAAGAGATTTTATGAATTTATGCTTTAGTCTGTAGTACTCAATGCTTTAGAGGAAATACTTAAGACTTTTGGTCTAAATACTTATTAATGTAGTATATAGATAATATGGAAGAATGCCCCTTTTTGGTTATTTTACATGTATAAGCAAATTTTACCAAACAAATAACTTTTCAATCTATTGCATTTTGATACCACCACAAACTAATTTAAATATTTTTTATAAAACTTCAATTTAATACCATATAAATTAATAAGCACATTTATATATAAAAAATACATAAGTTATTTCAAATAAGGAATCTATTTTAAATAAGGTATCTCAAGACACCTCCTTTATGTAAAAATCGCCTTTGAATTGTCTGAAAGAACTAAAAGAAGCCCAGCGAGGCAGAACGATGCAAAGCTAGGGTTTAACCGTTTAAGACACACTTGAAGTCATGGTGGCAGGATTAAGGGTTTTCACAGAGCGGTCGAACGATGGCGCAGCCGGTGCACCTATTCTCGATACCGACAACGGCGAGGAGCTTATGCACGTTCAGCCATCCGTCTCCATTGTTCTCGGCAACCGCCCTCCCGAGTCTCCTGGCACGCTTTACATCTCCACCAAGTAAATCTCTAACTCCTCTTACACTTGTACAGTTTGTGTATGTATGTTAGTGAATTGACGATGATGCCTGATGATCTATGGAATTTTTTAGACAAGTGGTATGGTTGAGCGATACAGAGAGGACAAAAGGCTACGCGGTTGATTTCTTGTCGGTTTCGCTTCATGCGGTGTCTCGGGACCCCGAGGCCTTTTCATCTCCATGCATATATACACAGGTATGTCTCTATAACAACTATCTCTGTATGTTTTTTGGTATATTTTTGTTGTATTTAACAACTTAGGATTTGGCTTTCTTTTTAGCTCGATTCCTGAGTAAGAATCGATGTTTTACTTTATGGTATCCTTAACCGTAGGTTGGACTGAGTCCATAAGTATTCAGTCTTTGATCACTGGCTAGTGGCTATTGAATTTATCGTGCTGGTGTTTGAGAATATTTGGAAATGAAAACCTTTTACTGAAAAAACTTGTACTTGCAGTTTGATGCAATGCATAAGTAATCAAAAGGTTAGGTTATTGATGATGTCTGATGGTGTAGGCCTGTAGGGAGTCTAATTTATTTTTCTTCTCTGAAAGGACATTGATTTCTCCATGAATTTTCTTCATCACAATTCAAGGATCTTGTGACAAAATCCTAAACACGTGGTTGTAAACAAATTACGAAAACATATACATGTCATGTTCTTTTTTCATTTATTGCAATTGAGATGTGTGTCTAATTATCAATCCAGACAACTGTGTGATGCAAATCTTAAACAAACACATCACGTATGAAGTAAGCTCTGAGAATGAATTTGCCTTTAAATCTAGGTGTTTTGATTCCTAAATTGCAGTTTCAACTTCTTTCTATAGTTTCTAACAAGTTAATGATCATAAAATAAGGTGAAGTGTAATGAAATAATGTCTTTGTAGCTAGGTGCTTAGAGCATCTCTGACAACCATCAGAGGTAGAGATTTTATAGTTTTTTTTGCTCTAACAGCTGTGCTAAAATGTATGCTAAAATAGAGAAAAGAAAAGAGAGAAGGTAGAAATCTCCAAAGTTGGAGGGATCTCTAAAACATAATTTTGAGGAGAGAGATATTATTCTAATTGCTTCCACCAATGAGATTGAATGTGATGTAATTTCTTATAAACTTTTTTCTAGAAAGTGTATTGGGATGATACATTTTAAATTATTTTAATAATATAATCAATGTTGGAATTGCTAAAATAGAGTAGCGGTTGGAGTTGGGTGTATTTTTTAGAAGTTGTGGTTTTTCGGTACTCTATTTTAGAAAAATCATAGCATAGCTGTTAGAGATGCTCTTTTATGAAGAAACTTGTTAACTTACCAAGTGCAATTGCTCCTCTTTTAAGACAATGTTCTGTCTCTATAGTCAACTCAATTTGATATTAAATCTGTTTTTAGTATGTTGAAGCAAAAAAAGAATGTAAGATGTTATAGATGTTTGTAAGCAACTATGTGGTTTCATATAAAAGAGTTCTTAGGAGTTTTTGTGCGGATGCTACTCACCTTTGGTTATAAATTTTTGGTTTAGACAATGGAAGTAATAAACCTTCTTGTTATAACCTTTTGGTATGAATGAAGCTTCTGTGCAATTTATACATCATAGAATATTATTAATGAGGATTTATTTTGGAAACTAAGCGTCGGTACAAAATGAACTGTATACATGGGGAACAAGTGTGTATACATTTCTGTTATATTTAGGGTTGAAAGGTGAACTTCTCTTGAATGATTGACTTGTTGTCGTAAATGAGTAAATTTATTTATTTGTGATCAAGGGAATTGTTTCTTCATTATATGTATGTGCGGTATCTTTGTTGAATTGTTGTATAAATCATGATAACCCCTTGGCTTTTCTTTTTCTACAAAATGATATCCTTCTGTATTGTATATGTGTTTGTTTCTATGTAATTTATTGTTTATCGTAGATTGATACAGGAGATGAAGATGATGAATCAGAAAGCTCTGACTCCGAATCTAATGGGACATTGGATTTATCAAAGATTACTGAGATGAGGCTGGTGCCTTCGGACCCTAATCAATGTATATCTCTCACTTGACTATATACATAGTTGCACTACATCATTCCTTATTATGATGTTACTTCTTAAGTCCTAACTGATAGACTTTTTTGGTTGATAGTGGATACTCTTTTCGAGGTTTTTTGTGAGTGTGCGGAGCTAAACCCTGAACCTGTTGTTGAAGGTGGAGTGCTTGTCTGAATAGTCCTATTTTTTTCAAGCTCTTTAGAACTTTTTGCCAGTTGCTTACTCACATTTTAGCTCTTTTTTCAGAGGATGAGCAAGAGCACAATTGGATATTCAGTGCTGATCAGTTGGGACCTGCAATGGGTATAGGTTTAATGCTTTCTACATATACTATTTGGTAATTACTTTTTCCCATCTAGTGTGGTTAATCCTATCTTATGCAACTTACTGGCATGTGTAGATGGAGTTGATCTAGAATGGGATTCTTCACCGACCGGTTTCAGCACAATTGGTCATCCGAATGGAGATCATGACCTAGCACGCAATGTGCTCGAGGTATGTCTGCAATTTTTTATTCCATTATTTTTTATCTGCACAAATAAGTAGCCCGATGGCCAGAGCAAGCAATGAGTGTGCAACTCCTGCATGCTTGATTGGACTATTGGCTGTTTTTTTAATAATTGCAAACCTGATTCATTCTTTTTAACATTTATATTCACAAAATTAAGTGATGAACCTTACAATTCTTAGTAGAAAACAAGATTTAAATTTTGTCTCCATATTTTTTAGTATTCAGCAATAACAAAATTGAATTGGATATTTTCTTTTTGTCCAAAGTGAGAGTCTCATTAAGGGTAGAATTTTGGTGTGAAATGATGCTATGTCTTACTTGCGGTGATATCGATTTTTATTTTGTTCAAGTAAATTCAGATTTTGCAACATTTGTGAATATAATTGTAGAATGGAGTGAATAAGAAATGTCGTTCTTCATTCTAGCTTCCAAGTTAGGAAGCTCTTTAGGCTAAATAGCTAAAGTTCTTAGGGGCTGTTCGGTTGTTTTTCCATTCAGCCTTGTATGGATTAAGCTAAATTGTTGTTTGCTTTGTGTGCTGAACAAAGGTCTCAATGGTATTATAAATTACTATTTTACCCCTAATTTTGAAAAATTCCCTAATCTAAAGTACCCATATACTATTGAAATTATAGACACCACATTTATTTTAGACATTGCATCAAACACCTACTGTGTAAATAATACTGGCCCTATATTATTCACAAAATCTATGCTTGAACAAAATGGCAACAAACAAAGAGCCCTAATCAAGGATTCAAGGCAGGAGACAATAGCTTCATAGCTTCATACCACAACAAACAACTGAACAAGAGTGTACACACACACACGCATATATATATATATATATATATATATATATATATATATATATATATATATNATATATATATATATATATATATATATATATATATATATATATATATATCAAAATGGGGAGAAGCGTATGGACATGAGACTCGAGAGAGGTTCAAATCAGGTGGGTTTTGATGCCGGCGAGTGAGATGGAGCTGGAGGCTGGTGGGATAAATTCTGCGGTGCTTGTCCTAGGTCGATGGGGAGAGCGAGCCCTAATCAGCAGGAGATAATAGCATCATACTCATGCCTTCATAATCCACTGTGCTACTTCCAAACAGGTATGTATGGTTTACCATATCATACAGCCCAGTAAGCCAACAGCCCCTTAATTGGGTAAGCTTATTTGAACAATAAACCAGATCAACTTTGCCAATCCAATTTCATTTTCATTTATCATTGAATTCATTACAAGTGCTATTTTGATGGTTAGGAATACCATCTTTTCTGTTTGAATACCGGTTGGTAAAGAAACCATATTCTTATAAGCCAAGCAATAGAATAGCATTTTTCACCATTATATTTGGATTATACATGTTGAGGAACCATTATACTTTAAGAACTGATAAAGGGGGGGGGGGATGTAATTGTAGTCGGCATTCGGCACCCATGCATGAAAACAATCCTCATATGTGTCTGGTACTCCCTCTAATAAAATCCTATGCAAATTGCTCCAAACGATCGTGATTATACTTTGTGCTTTGCGATTATTATCGTTGTTTTGTCATGTTGATTCGTTTGGCTAACGATAAACATTGTTTCAAAATGTGCCATGCAGCTTCAAATAAATGACCAACGGTTCGAGGACGCCGAAGAAATGGAGAGGGACAACAGCAATGGTCGGCACTGATAGTCATATATCTTTCATTCCATTGTTACATGCTCGATATTAAATCTGAGATGAGGTCTTTTAACGAGATTCGAGACCATCAAGTTTGGAAAAATGTCGTTTTTTCGTGTTAGCTTGTAGTTTACATCTAAAGCTTTGTGAGAGTTTTTAGCAACTTCTGGTACTTTGAGGTTTGATGTTTTTAAAAACTTGATACAGAATATAGTTTTTAAGATTCTGTTATTGTGCAAAATGATATTTGCGATGTGCGCTGATGGTCCTCTTGTTTATGGACTATGTATAATTGTTGGGTTATTTGTAGGTGATCGTTATAATTTCACAACTTTTCGTTATATGTATACTTTCCATCTCTAACAGATATTTTAAAACAGAGAATCAAAATCCAAATTTTAAAAAATATAACTGGTTTTTTCATTCTGAAGGTTGAAATATTGTGTCATTAAATTGGTCTATATGTTTGATACGATATAATTCCTTTCATTTAAATATTTAATTTCAAGGTTTTTGAATTAAATAAAAACTATTTCTTTCTCATGGTGATTATTTTTTGGCGAGTTCTCTTTTTCAGATTTGAAATGTTTTACACACTTCCTCCTGTAATGTATATTTTGAAAAAGTATTGAAGATAATGTATCCGACATGGATGAAAACAATCCTCATGGTGATTATTTTTGATAGAGTTCTCTATTACATCTGTTTTTTTTTTATCTTTTTATGTTATTTTATTTGTCCAACATGTCCAATTAGTCTCTTTTATATTTAGTTTTGTAGTATCTAGTGTTTTTGTGAAATATTAGAAATATAGTATAAGTTGGATCTAAATTGTGCTTTGAATTTAGAGAAAAGTCTAAAAAAACTCAATGGACTTTATTATTTGAAATGATTAAGTCTTTTGACAATTTTTTGGAACAGATAAGTCCTTGGACATTGCAAAACCTGTTAAATAAATCCTTGAACTTTTTATAACCTGTTAGATACATCTTTATGACCTATAAAACTGATTAATGTGATAAAATAATAAAAAAAATCTGGAAAAAAAACCAATAAACATTTATATTTTCAGCGGTTAAGTCTCTAAACATTTTTTGAACCATAAAAGTACTTACATATATAAATGAAACAAATATACTAAAAAAGTACCTACATTTAAAAAATATTATTGATGAAATATATTTTGATTAATAATAAAAAATATTTTGTCAGTAATTTTTCAAATAAAAAAAATAAAAAAAGA
>NW_020201583.1:25819-43613 GCF_001531365.2 Cynara cardunculus var. scolymus
ATTTGAAAAATCACTATAGAATATATTTTATTTTTAATTAAAATAAAATTTATCAATAATTTTTTTTTTTAAATGTAAGTACTTTTTCGTAAATGTAAGTAATTTTTTGGTATATTTGTTTATTTTATAGATCTAAGTACTCTTTTGGTTCAAAAAATGTTTAAGGACTTAATCGTTCAAAATATGAAAGTCCATTGGCTTTTTTTCAGACTTTTTTCATTATTTTACCATATTAACCAGTTGTATAGGTTATAAGAATGTATCTAACATGTTTTAGAAAGTCCAATGAGTTATTTAACATGTTTTGAAATATGCAATGATTTATTTGTTCCAAAAAATTGTCCAAGGACCTAATCATTCCAAACACTAAAATCCGTTGGGTTTTTTTAAACTTTTCCCTTAAATTTAACTCTTGTAGATCTGGATAATACTATAGTTTCTTGGAGGAATAATTGGTTGTTGATTCAAAGCTACAACAATATTGTAGTACTAAATAGTGAGCTTATGAAAATTCTTTTAGGCCGAAGGCCAGTTTCAGTTACAGTTGGGTTTTACCATTTTGGGCCTATTTAAAGCTTATAAAATATATCAAAGGGCTAATGTCATCTTGTACTTTTGTTACTTAGAGCCCAAAGTTAATTGCTACTATAATATGTGTGCTTTCTTTGTTTAAAAACATAGTTGACCTTTTGGTCATCGCTCTAATCCCTCTCTCGAATTTATTTTATACGTATTTTGTTCTGTATTTGCAAGTATTAATTAAAGTTTGTTTGTTTGAAGAATCCTTTTCTACTTCATCTTGATTTTTTTCCAAGTTTAATTTCCGGTAATCGTTTGGAGCTAATCTATTCCCGTTGCAATATATAAAATTCATAATCATTTGTGGCTCGAGATTAGTTTCCCGTAGTTAAGAAAAAAAAATCATTTTCTAAGTGCTTACTAATAATGCATCACTTTTATGACAAAACTTGTTCTGCAAGTTTCCACTCACTTTACTTCATTTTTTGCAAGTACTTTTCCCCTTTTCACTTTACGTCATGTTTTAGTACTTTAATTTCTTACAATTTACTTTACATGAATTTAATTTTATTACAATTTAATTCTCAGTATTTTACTTCCTGCAATTTATTTACTTGTAATTTACTTTTCAGTAATTTATATTCCATCCATTTAATTCCTGCTCTTTAATTTATAGTCTTACTTTTTTGCAATTTATTTTCTACAACTTATTTTTCCATATATGTTATCTACTTTTCACTCTTCACATTCTTCACAAAAAGAAACCAATTGATGATGAGCTAAAAGCCTTAGCTTAGGGTGTAAGGAAAAATTAAGACCGAAACCAATGTGAAAGTGCAGAGGTGTCTTATAGCATTTTATCTAATTATTTATTTCAGGTGATTATTGTTTCATTGAAGATTACATATTATTAACGGACAACTAATTTTATGTACAAAAATGCATTAACTTCTAAAGTTAAGATAAATATAAAAACCTGATGTAATAGGAGACAACTATAAATAATTTTAGTACCTGACAAGTACTATACTCCTACGGTGTAGGATGATAACACTTGTGTCGTGCTAGGATACATGACGTCTAACATAAATGATATCATATCGATAGCATGCCGGCCTATGTGTACTCTTGGGAGACCGTCTGACCTGATAGTTGATACTGCAACAATATTGTAGTACTACAGGAGAATTGTTACAAAAGTGCTTTATTATTTTTTTGTTGGATCATTTGTTGTGATAATCGGGTCCTGGTTATTACCCAAAGTATTTATTATGTGAATTAATTGTTTATGTGAATACATGCTCACATGAATTCAATATGTAAGTATATGTATTTTGTGCATAGGGATGTATACATAATATGTGGGTATATATATATATATATATATATATATATATATATATATTGTGTGTGTGTGTGTAAGATGTTAATGTGCAAGTGCATATGTGTGCATGGATTTTATGCATGAAGGGATAGTTTTATTAACATATATGTATATGGTCAAAGGCTGGGTTAGCCGACTTTCCTAAAAAGGAAAGTATAAATATGAGATTTTTGGTATGAAGAAAGGCTTCTTGCTTTATTTTAGAATTTTTGGGAGAATCAGAGAAGAATTGTCTGGAGAAGCTTTTGGTCTTACATTCTTCATCTATTTTCAAACTTGAGAATTTGCATAAAAGGTTAGTAATTTCTAAACCTCTTTTGTATAAAATTTGTTACTAGTTTTTATTGAATGTTGCTTATTAATGGGAAGAAATCAGTTATCCAATTGAGGTCTTTATTCGGACAAGGGGTGACCGGATTAAGTATAAACCAGACAAGGCTTGTCCGGATTACTCTTAAACCGGATAGGTGTTATCCGATTTATTTATAAATCAATTAAGTGTTGTGCAGTATAGCCTTAAATCGCCTAAGGGTCGTGCAGATTAGCTATAAACCGATCATGTATTGAGCGGTTTAGTTTTTAAATCGATCATGTGTTGTCCGGATTGCTTTAAACCGGACGTGAATCATGCGATTTAGAATTAACTTGACTAAGTCTTGTCCGGATTAGTAAATCGGACAAAAGGGACAAATGTTGTCTGGATTGTATATCCGGATAACTTGTCCAGATAACTTATATTTGATAAGTTTTAAGTGTTTAATATTCTAAACATTTATATAGTTTAAAATGTCCATTCTTGGGTTTGATTATGGATTTATAAAAAGGGGTATTTTATATCTTTTTAAATAAAAGATATGTTCCTACCAAGCATGGTGACGTAAGTCTKTTTTGGTTTGGAACGAGATTTTTGGGAAATGTTCTTACCAAGCGTGGTGACGTAAGTCTGTTTTGGTTTGGAATGAGATTTTTGGGAAATGTTTCTACCAAGCGTGGTGACGTAAGTCTGTTTTGGTATGGAATTGTATTTTGTGAACTGTTTCTACCAAGCGTGGTGACGTAAGTCTGTTTTGGTATGAAACTTGTTTTAAATGGTAGTTCCCCCAGACGTGGTAACTTTTGTCTGTTCTGGCTTGGAACTGAGAATGGGTACTTTCAGACGAAGTGATTTATGTCTGTTATGATAAGTAGCCCTGTTTTGATGGATGAATAAGTGTGGCATATCAAGGAGAGGTGTACTTGGAATAAGGGAAACATTGTCATATGTAGATAATATATAACTCTAATTATTGTTACTAATTGGATTTAATAACTTTGAGTCATCATTTATTTATGACCTGATGAATTAAAGATATTATTCCTATTATAAATAATAATTTAGATGTTATTGAGAAAGGGAAAATGGTTTGTCATAACAGGCAAACATTGCCTTAAATCTTTTCTATTAATATTTACAAAGGAATGGTCTGATGATTCAAGAAGTTTTGGTTACATTATTTGTTTCATATTGGGAACGTTGGATTTTTAAGCAGAAGTATTTTATAAAACTGAGGTTCTTGGGTATATCTTATTTTACATGTTATTGTGAACTGCATCGTTTGTTTGTATTGTAAAAATATTTCTGAGCAAAGTTACTTTATCATATTTTGGTGTTCATCATCCTGCATTTGCAAATAAGGGATTTTCTCACTAGACCCTTCTGGTCTAACCTTCATTTTCTGTCTTTAAAATATACGATGCAGGAATGGCGGGGTCCAGGGATAATAAGGGGAAAGGGAAAATGTGATTATTTTTCTAACCTGTTATCTGCTTTTGAAGATTTGCTTTTGATGCTTATTTTGAAGACACATGTGTTAGTACATGATTTGTTTTGGAATTTTTCATATGTAGATTTTGTACATATAAGAATCCTTGTACTAGTGGGACCTTGTGTTGTAAACTATATTTCTATGTAATGAAATATGTGTTATATGTAAATGTGGTGTTTGGGGGTGTTACATTTGTTTTTTGTGTTAATCAACCTTTGCACATTGTGCTTCTTTCTACGATTGATTTTTTCTTAGTTGATAGTCAAACCACCCAAATTTTAGATAAAACAAACCCCTCGAATTCACCTTCTGAATTTAGTTTTTAAAGATCGTACTTTTGAAGAACTTTACAAGGCTTCTCTGTGAGAACGATATCTGGTACTTAATATATTATTATTTTTTACAAGACGATAGTAGTTCAAGATTTATACTTGCACTGAGTTTTACTTTGTGTTGAAATCTGATGTTGCATAAACCAAACAACAAGTTTTTGGCGATTGCCGGGGAAGGAACGCCTAAAGTTTTTCTTTTAAAGTAAAGTTTGTAAAAGCTAATTTTTCTATCACCTTTTTGAAAGCACTGTGCATGCCAAGACAACTACACGGTGAATTTTTCCAACTTGCTCCGAATATTGAACAAACTTTCAGACAACGAAGAAAAGGGCAAAGAGCTTTGCTTGCTTTAACCTCTGAAATAATGGTTGAATGGATGATTTCGGATGGAGAGGAACTTATTAGAAATATATAGAATAATCCACCCGAGGATGAGGCACAAAACATTTTTCGTCTTGCAAACACTAAAAACGGTGGCATTATGTCTTATGCTATTCTTAATTCAACTCAGTTGCACAGAGGAATACATAAACCTACTATTGGTGCCACCCATTTTTTACTTAAACCATTGTTGTTTGAGATGTTACAAACCAACGACCAGTACACTGGTCTTCCATATGAATATCCTCATTCTCATCTGCGATCTTACATGCAAATCAAAGATTCTTTTCTCATTCCTGATGTTTCAGCCGATGCTCTGAGACTAATTTTTTTTCCCATTTTCACTAAGGGATCGAGCAAGAGCATGGTACAACTCTTTGCAACCAGACTCTTTGACAACATGGAATGAAATGAAAGAATTTTTTTTTGAAAAAATATTTTCCACCCATGAGGAATGCTAAGTCTAGAAATAAAATCTGTAATTTCAAACAACTAGATGATGAAGCAGTTCTTGATGCATGAGATAGGTATAAATAGTTGCTGAGAAAATGTCCTCACCATGGCATTCTATAATGTATACAACTAGAGACGTTTTACAATGGTTTAAATATCGTTGCTAGACAAATGCGCGATGCTGCTGCAGGTGGAGCTTTCACAACTTGCACCTATAATGAAGATTTTGACATACTTGAAAAGATTTGTAATAATAATGGACAATGGTCTGATCCACCTGCACCACCACTGAAGAAAACAGTTGAGATACATGAGGTAGATGTTGTTTCAGCAATAACATCTCATATCACTAAGATGATTTCAAATCTGACATTGAGCCCACATGTGCAATCTGATGCCAACACCTTTAACTCCAATATTCAATCTATGCAATGTATGTATGGTTGTGAGGGGCACTCTTTTGAGCATTGTCTTGGAAATCCTGAACAAGTAAATTTTGTTCACAAAGCTGGACCATTTTTGCAGACGTACAATCTCGGATGGCACAATCACCAATAATTTTCATGCCAAAACCACACGAACAGTCCAATTTTCAACCACAATGACAATCCAATTTACAACAATAAGGTCAATCTAATTTTCACTCATAATCACACCAATCAATTCATAATAACCAACGGGCAAATTTCAAACTCAACATCAGCCTTCTTTCCAAAACAAACCCAAACAACATGTTGAATCATCTACTTCATTGGAAGCAATAATGAAGGAATTTATGGCCCAAACTAAGAAATTAAAAATCTTGAAACTCAAATGGGACAAATAGCTTTGGAAATGGGGAAAAGACCAGTAGGTTCTCTACCTAGTGATACAAAGACACCTTAGATAGAAGGAAAATAGCACGTTAAGGTTGTTATCTTGAGGACTGGAAAGACTTTAATAGAAAATACCTAAAAGGAACAAAAAGAACCAAGCAAAAAAGAGTCTGAAAAGAAAACTATGGTATGATATTCTGTTACCTCAGTACCATCTCATGTTACTACCATCCCTATGAACCATTCATGTAATACTAGTGGGACTAAACCCATAGTGAAGCCCATTGATATTACAACCATTCCAAAAAGATCAGAATTTCCATTATTATTTCCTGATAAACCCAGGGAAGTCTAGACACCTAAAGAAAGATTTGATCCCCTCTCTCTTTGATTTGATGATAATCTCTTTTACCTATTCGAAGTATTATGTTTATGTTCTTTCAGTTCCAACGATCATCACTAAGTCTATTCAGTGATCACTGAAACATGTATTGTAAATCCTACAACGACAGCGATACTTCAAGAAGACAAAACTCACACCAAAGAACCTTCAGTGAAATTTGAAGAATAAAACTGAAGACTAGTGACTGGCGCGTTCATGATCTGAAGCGACATTTAGTGATTACAACCTGGTCAACATATGTGTGAAGAATGCCCAAGCCTCAGCGAATGCTGAAGAGACCTTCAGTGTTATTCCAGCATTCAGCGATCAAATGAAGCTTGTTGTGCAAGATTGTTTTTGTCTTGTCCTTCCACACAGAGAGGACAAACCCATACTCTTTCTAGAGTATAGTACAATACGGAGTCGACTAGTCAACTCTAGTACCCATCAACTCCACGAAAGAATGTCTGCTCATGAATAGGCAACTGTACTATTCACTGTAGCAAAGAACAAGCTTTCCTCCAAAAGCTTGACTCATGTTCAAACCCTTCTGAATTGCATTTAATTCAATGAGCATAAATAAATGAGTGCTCTCTCCATGCAGAGAACACACGTATATACGCATACATCTAAAAGAACACTTACGCTTATCTTCAAGCAAGTTAGAATCTCTCTCAAGTATTCTAAAAGTTCTTACCCAAGAAGAACATCTTTCTTTCTTTATATTTCAGCAAATCTTTTCTATTTTGTTAAGAATATCTGTGTGTAATCTTAGATTGTTTTAGATAGGTTATCTTTACCTTATCTATTTCCCCATACAATCTGCAAAAATCTGTATTAATCTTTCTTTATCAATACATATTTTTAAATTCAAAAGTTTTTTGTGTTTGTATTCATCCCCCCCTTCTACAAACTGTTTGTCTAAAACTCTTGTAGACCCGGCTGGGACCAATAGAAAGTACTGTAGTGGATGTGTCACAATCTGGTGGCAGTCCCACAATATCAGTCCAGACCAGTCATATAGTACCCTGTAGGACTGAATCAGAATCAATAGTAGAACCAGCTTTGAAACCCATTCCATCACCTACTCTTCCAAAGACTACTTCCTTACTACAATAGCTCCTTATATTCCTTACCCCTAAGGTTAAGTAATGAAAAAAAACAATTACAATTTAGAAAGTTTCTTGATGTTTTTAAACAGTTACATATAGATATACCTTTGGTTGAGGTTATTGAGGAAATGCCAAGTAATACAAAGTTTCTAAAAAGATACTTTGAGCAAAAAGAAAAAACTGACTGAGTATGAAACTGTAGCTCTTAATGAAGGGTGTAATTCCTTGTTATCCAGTAAAATCCCTCCTAAGCTTAAAGATCATAGAATCTGTACAATCCCTTGTTCAATAAGAGGAAAGAAATAGGAAAATCCCTATGTGACTTAGGTGCTAGTTTTTGTCTATTTCCAACACTCTAGGCATAGGTGAAGCTAGAGCCACCATTGTGACTCTACAATTAGTTGTAAGTCCATAACTTATGTTTAAGGAAAGATTAAAGATGTCCTAGTTAAGGTTGATAAGTTTATTTTTCCAGCTGATTTTATCATCATAGACTTTGAAGCTGACAAAGACATTCCCATTATCTTAGGAAAAACCTTTTCTAGGCACTAGAAGAACCCTGATAGATGTATAGAAGGGAGAGTTGACCATGAGAGTCCAAGACCAACAAGTGACTTTTAATGTTTTTAATTCCCTTAGGTATCCTGAAGAAAGATAAGAATGTTCTACCTTAAGTATGATTGAATTTGGGTGTCAAGAGAAGTTTGGGAGAAATCCTTGGTTTAACTGAGTCTAAGAGTGAGGTAGATGAAGATTTTGAGCAAGTAGAAACACCACTGGAATTTGCTGCTTTTGAAGTGTTAGAAATTAAGGATAGGAAACTCTTGTTCTTTCCTTAGATGTTACACCAGACATAGAATTAAAACAACTTCCCTCACATTTGAAGTATGGTTTTTTATGAGATCCAGGGAAGTTGCAGTCATTATTTCATCATCATTGGAAGCTAATGAAAAAGATAAGTTGGTTGACATGTTAAAACTACATACCAATGCAAACCAATCCTTAGAGTAGAGCCACAAGAGGTTATTGGGGCTTCAAAGCCAAGTCTCGGTGCCATAACGCTCCATAAAGAGTTATTTATAACTATTAGACTGAATGTACTTAAGTGCAATTAGTATAATGTAGAGGGTACTCCTATGTAATTAGTATATATATATATATATATAGACCGATTGTAATTAGGTTAAATATCAAACTAATACATGAAACCCTTGTGGTTTATCTTGGTATAAGAGCCAAGTTACCAAACCCTACCTGCCCTCTTACTCACGCCACTTCAAGGATGATCATCCACTGCCGCCGCCACCTCTTTTAATCTGACCGTCTGTCACGCCCCAATTTTTTTTGTTCGAGTATCATGACGTCGTTCTTAATAACTTATGCCATGAACAACATACAAACTTAAAAATTCATACATAATGTGTTAAACATAATTCATTACATAATTGCGGAAGCGTAAATATTTTAACGTAATCAATGCTAATTATATATCTAATCAAGCATGATTCAAAACATAGTTTCGTCTTTCTCCATTCAACTCGTCTACTGACAATTGATACCTGAGATATATACATGTATAGTATAGCTAAAAGCTTAGTGAATAAAATATGGTTTCATGATCACATGCACACATAAACCATGTTTTAGTGTATTTTAGTTATTATCTTGCAAGTGAGGCCTCAGCTCGTCACTTTTCTTTACGTATGTGGCGTATTCTATGAACGAGGACTCCAAGAACTCGGAATTACAAGCCCTCCTTTCATGTCCAACCCACCCCGTACGGTGGACGAATCTTGCCGAATCATACTAGTTGCATATCATTTATTTGCAATACTCACACATTAATTCAAATTTCATCGTGACATGCAACATACATCTCA
Organism: Cynara cardunculus var. scolymus; assembly: GCF_001531365.2. Lineage (NCBI taxonomy): Eukaryota > Viridiplantae > Streptophyta > Magnoliopsida > Asterales > Asteraceae > Cynara > Cynara cardunculus. The sequence goes on from NW_020201583.1 coordinate 34,883, forward strand.
TGCAAGTGACAACATAAATCACATATGCATCGTCGTCATTTTTCACATTATACACATACTTGAACATCATATTGATAATATCAAGTCATCATAATCTTTCTCATCAACATCACCTTTCATATCATGCATATACTTAAATATCATGTATTTCAGTACAATCAAATTATCATCATATGCATCTAACCACATCATGCAAATATCATGGATAAAATACTTTGTAATAATCATGTATATATCCCATAAAAATCGCATAATGTACTCATCTTGAATCGTTAACATTCGATAGGCCGTTCTCTCAAAAACAGCAACCTACATGATAATTTATACCATTCCTAAACATCTTAAATAATCGTAATTAAATTGATTACTATTCCTTAACAATCTTAATACGACTTTTCTTAACATTTTTCTGTTGATCAACCCCCGATACCATCATATCTCATGTTTCACTCAAATATTTTCTTGAAATATTATTAATAATGTGACGTTGTTATATACTAATTGTTGCTCGTACATTTTATAAAAATGTGCACCACACTTCACATTTTCTTGAATAATAATATTTTACCAAAATAACTAAACTAAGTAGTTTACAAGGTAAATAATGTTTTGTTGCCAAAATGTCTCGTTTAAGATTTGCAAGTAAAAAATGGTGACAACATCACACACATATAAATAACGGTCATTCCATAACTTTAAAGTTCAACATAATTAATACTCGTAATAATGTTTAGAATACCAATTTTCCAAGTCTAGGGCATTTCGGTATTCTTAAGAAGCCAAATACCAAAGGTATAATTTAACCAATTCCCTAATTTATAACATTATTGGTACATATCATAAGTCGAATATTAAAGTTGTGCTTAAAAAGTCCAATCCCAATCATAGGGGCATTTTGGTAATTTTATTAAGCAATAAACAAAGTATTGTCAAGATACCGATTCCCTAATTGTGAGGTCATTTTGGTAATTTCATAAGGATAATAATCAAAATAAAGCATAGATACTGTTGGTCCCTTGAGGGTCTAAAAGATTAGTAAAACAGTTTGTAGAAGGGGGGGATGAATACAAACATAATATTTTCAAATTTAAAATATATATTGATAGAGAAGATCAATACAAAGCGGAAAGATAAGGTAAGAAAATCTATCTAAACAATCTTTGGTTACACACAGATTCTTAGCAAATGAGAAAAGAAATGTTGTAAGGAAAAGTTCTTTACTTAAGCTCGAAAATGCTCAAAATTAGAATTAGGTTTAGAGAATGAGTTGCGCGCACTCTGCATGGAGAAGAAACACTTCTATTTATACCCAATGCATTAAATGTTCATTTAATACAATATGGTAGGGTTAGAGTGTGTGTCAAGCCTTAAGAGGAAGGCTTGTCCTTTCTACAATGAATAGTACAAAAAAGACTATTCATGAGCAGACATCCTTACCTAAAGTTGGTGGGCAATAGAGTCGACTAGTCGGCTCCGTACCGTACTAACATTTAGAAAGGGTATGGGTTTGTCCTTTGTGTGCATAAGGACAAGACAACAACAATCGTGCTTGGCAAGCTTCTTTTGATCGCTGAATACTGGAATGACATGGAAGTCTCTTCAGCATTCGCTGAGGCTTGAGCAGTCTTCACACATATGTAGACAGGCTTGTAATCACTGAGTTCCGCTTCAGATCACGTACTCGCCAGTCTCTAATCTTCAGTTTTAGTCTTCGACATTAGCTGAAGGTTCTTTGGTGTGAGTGTTGTCTTCTTGAAGTATTCGCTGTCTCTGATTGAATTACAATACAAGTTCTTCAGCGATCACTGAACAAGTTCAGTGAAGATCGCTGGAACTGAAAAGACATAAACATAAATACGAGAAATAAGTGAAAAAGGATTATCATCAAATCACTGAGAGAGAGGATCAACAATCTCCCCCTATTTGATGATAACAAGACAACATAAAGAAAGTTGTCTTATTAAATAATAGTAAGGAAAAGTTACATATAAAGTACATGTCCCTTTTTACTATTCTGGGATCTTTTTCAGTGAGTCAGTCTTTGCTTGAGAATTTTTCTTAAGTCATATCTAAGAGAAAATTACAAGTATGGGAACTGAAACTGAAAGTATTCACTGACTTATAGATTGTTAGTGAATGTAAAAAGTAATACTAGAACTCATAGACTTGTGTCCCTATTACTTTTTTCAAGGATCTTTTTCAGTGAAGTACAAGAAATACTCATTTTATTATCATTGGTAAAATTACAAGTAGTTCAGTATATGTCTAATGCTTATAGACTAGAAGATTAATCACTGAAAATAGACATAGTACAAAAGATTTACGATGAAAAATGGACTGTTATTACAAAGAGAAACTATTCTAGAACACTTAGATCTATGTAGCTAGGTACATCCTCACCAAGGTTTCTTCGACGTAGGCATTCCCTTCGTATCTTCAGATCTACGACTTTTCCAGGCATGCTATCATCTATCCCAAGCAAGAGGTAAATCGGATGACCCATTGGACATAGATGTAGCTCTAATATTCTCTGAAATCTGACTTCACCTTCATAGTCAAGGAATATAACTCCTAACTTAGGTTTGAAATGCACAACATTGGGTGTATAGGGACCCTTATCTGGCAAGTCAAGATTCAACATAGAATTGTCTATACTCTGATGACCCTTCATGACTTCATCTAAGGAGAACCTTGTTTCATGTTCGATCCTTAGGAATGGTCCATCATTAGGATCAGAGAGCTTGAGTTTCTTCTTCCCACCTTTCTTCAAAGAAGGCCTGTCAGGGACTGCGACATACCTGGACATCCGTTTGATGAGATCGCTGATGGTGTCCTCGATAATCGTCTTATGTCTTGACTTGAATCGCTGAATGGCTTGCCTGATCTCCATCCATTCGCTGTATCTATATCGGCCAAGGTAGGAAGGGTACTCGGTGATGACATCGATATTGTCCCTGGTGATGAGCATTGAGACTAGTGTTCCACCATCTTTTGAACGTTCGCTGATGCTGATGCTGACGCTGATAATCGGGCGGGGATTGGTTCTCTTCTTCAGCTTTTCTTCGCTCCATCGCTTGTCCTTTTTCACCAGCTTCAGGTTCTTTTCATGCTCAGCTTCTGCAATGGAAAGAAGTTTAGCCTGGGCTTGGACAACGTTCACCTTTTTCTTGGACTTTCTCTTCGGGAGAATCTTCGAAGCTAGTGACTTGGCCAGCTTTAAGCTGTCTTCAGTCTGCTTCTTCTGAAGCTCTAGGTCTTCTTCAGCTCTTAATGCCTCGAGTCTTTCAGCTTCTGAAAGGAAGTCAAACTCACCACCACTAAAGGTACAAAAAGGAATTTTTACTCTAGTCAGGTCGAGTGACTCCTTTAGCTGAGTCATCTGATGGTCGGTGGGAGCACTGGAGACAAGGTGTTCAGGGACCCACTCTAGTCGACCGTAGGTGGTTGATGGGATTTGAAATTGATACAAAGAAGTGACTACTACCTGAGAGGTAGAGTCTTTATATAAGGGTTGAGGAATGTTAAACAACACCTTCATGTTCCCTTCTTCAGCGATCGCCTTGCCTTTCGACTGGTGGTCCTGGTTCCTTGATGGAGCAAATTCTCCTTCCTTTTGCTCCCCCTGGGATGTAGAATCCTTGAGGGTGACACATTTGGTGGCGGTTGTTGGCTTTTGATACTTGATGGTAAAGTCATCTTCATCATCATCGTCATCGTCACCATCTAGGTCACTTCAGGGGTCTGGGATGGTAGGTTCGTCATCTTCATCATCATCATCATCTCCGTCTTCATCATCATCATCATCACCAGCAGCAGAGGTGATGGTAGGAGCATCATCCCTAGGGATGGCATCGACTGCCTTAGCTGAAACAACTTTGGTGGTTGGGATTACAGGAGCAACAATCGCTTCAGCTCTAGGAGCTTTAGCTTCAGCTTCAACTGCAACAGATGCTGGAGTAGCATCAGGATCAGGAGCAGCAGCAACATCAGATGGTCCAGCAGTGTTGGACCTCATCTCCCCCTATTTGGCTAAGACTTGAGAGTATAAGCTAGAGAGTTCGTCCAAGCGCTGACGTTGGAGAACCATCATCAACAGAGAAAGAAGATGGGATCACTGGAGCTGGTTGACGGACAACATCCAGGATCTGCTGAAGAAGTCCCGTCTGCTGATGGGCGAAAGCCTGATCATCATCAGCCCTGCTGGAGAGAACAACATTGGCGTCAGTGTTGGCTCGAACAACTTCTTGGAGAGTCAGAAGGTGACTCTGAACTTCTTGAACGTCCGCTTGGATAGGTGAGAGGTTCGCATCAAGTTCAGCCTGGCGGGACATCTTTTGGTGGACTTCAGTTATCCTGTAGAGAACTGAATCAACGGCTGGGAGAAGAAGTTTGACGTCAGATGCCATATCATAGTCATCATCAATCTCTTCATCCCCTTCATCTTCTTTGTTGCCCCGTCCTTTTCCTCTTCAACATCAGGCTGATGCTTAGAAGAAGGACCTGCAAGAGAGGAAGTGTGAGCAACAAAAGGCTCAAGGTTAGTAGAAAGGAAAGGGTAGGAAGATGGAATCCCTGAGGGGCCATCAATGACATCCAAAGGATTGTCACTGGCGAGAGCAAAGAGGTCGTCGAGAGGATGGACATCTATATCATGAGGAGCATCGAGAGGAGCAACCTCAGGTCTAGTGGTGTATGTTTCAGTATTAGGGAGGACGGTCGCTGATACATCATCAACACGTGTAAAGACCAAAAAAGGAGGAGAAGAGAAAATGGTTGAGAAGAAACGTGGGTGTTCAGCGGTGGTGGTGCTGATATTCACACCTTCCGTGATTTGGGTCACTAAGGCGGTTGGGGTAGGTGCCACTGATACGATAGTGATAGGAGGAATCATTGAAGAGTTAAGAGGGTTAGCTAAAATTGCCTCGGGGGTAAGCTAGTTTCAATAACTGAAACCTATCGAGAGGCTTCAGCCAGAGACGTGGCTATCCCCTTTTTGGACTTCTTGGCTCTCTGAGGAGAACCAAGAATTGGTTGAGAGGGTCGTTTTGAAGAGGTTTTGGTGGCTGGACTGGGCTAGACTCGAGGGGGTTTACCCTCGTCTTAGCCACCTGAGGAGAGGAGGTAGTGATGGACACAATAGAAGTTAGTGCCACATCACTATCCCTCAGCTTATGATCCAGAATCCTGGATCCAAGCTTGGAAACCTGGAGGTTACCTTCCGTGGAGTAATGATCTCCAAAGATCTTCGCAAAGACCACCGAAAGAAACCTGGTGTAAGGCACCACCTTTTCTCGCTGGCACTTGTTCAGCTTGAGCACCAGGTCATCGAAAATGATCGCAACATAGTTTATATTGCGACGCTGAATCGCAGATACGCCTATTGTCAAGGCGATCATAGAGGTATTACCAGATAGCTGATCCTGTTCTTCTCAATCTTTGATAAGGACTTGATGGTTGCATTGGAGTCCTTCTTCATTGGCCATTGATAGCCAATGGCATAGAGACACCCGATGATCTCGGCCGTTGTGGGTTCGCTGTCGTAGGGGCCTTTGGGAAGGCGAAGAGCCGTCCTCAAGGTGTTCACGCCAAACTTCACTTCCATGCAGTTGAAGGTGAAGTTGACCTATTCAACATGTCGTCAAGGCTTGACCTCCGACGTCCACAACCTCAGCAGTGAACCAGAACTACTGAAGAAGTTCTTTGACCATGATGTGTTCATGGTTGAGAGCGAAACCAAGCGACGACTGTTTAAGAAAGTCGACCACTTCTTGGTAGTCTGCCTTGGATGAGGGGATATCCAACAAGGCAATGTGGTTGTTGGCCTTGAAGGATACCTCATATAGAGAGAAGCTAACGTTTTTGGCAGCCATCTGTTTTTAATAAGAATAAGATAAAACAAATTGTTAGATAAACCAAGATTTGTTTGAGAGAAGAATATAGGTAAGTTTTCGAGTCAATAAAAACTTCTTTTGGAAAAACTTTTAAAGAAGATTTAGGGTTTTTCAAGTAGAATGTGTTTACAGAAACAAGATTATAACCAAGTAAGAGTTGATTAAATAATCTTTGTAGTTTAATATTTCAAGAGAACAAGTGTCGTGAAATTATTAAACTTATTTCTTATAACAGAAGATAAAGAAAAAAAGATATTGACCTTAGGAGTTTAGAGAGAAAAGGTCGAAAGGTCTTGAAGATTTGAGAGAGTTATTGCTTTTGGAAAAATTCTACAGAGGTTCGTCTTAGAAATTTTGAACTAAAGAGAAAAGTGGAAAAGAAGTCTCATATTTATAGGTAGGAGGAGAGAGAAGGAATATGAGAGAGAGAAAAGACGACGGTTGGAGAAAGGGGCCATGATGAAAAATGGCATGTTCTCATCCATGATTGGATGACATAAAATGAGGTAGCGTAATGACAGTACCTTTTTGCGCGTCTCAAAGCGTTGCGCATAGTAAATAGAGAATGTCATCATAAAGACGGTTCACTAACTATTTTCTTTTAAAAACGAAGGGTTTTTAAGAAAACGAAGAGTCATACAGTGTTTAACTAAACACTGAAAAGACCGTTTAAAACATTTTCATCACTGAAGAAGGAAAACTTCAGTGAAGGTTTTAAGACATCAGTGTCAGTGATAAGAGAATCACTGAACTTGGCATTTAAAAACACTTTAATCAATGATCAAAAAGATTCAGTGATCATTTTTGATTTTTAAGAGAATAAGTATAAAGATATACTTATAGATATGGTCAGTGATAAGAAGATCACCAAAACCTGTTAAAACCCAGATCTGACAATAGAACAATTTAATAAGGAATTCAAGAGAAATTTGTAGAAGAAGAAGATGAAATAGAAAACGACGGCGCTTTCTTTATTGAATGAAAATTACAAACTCTCAAGAACCCTAATCGACTCTCATTAGATGTATCTGAATCTATGTTTTACAATGAATTCTTTATTTGCTCTCTTTCACATTTTTCTCTACCTGAAACACTACTTATATAGGAAGAAATCCATGATAATCTGAATAAGATTAGCCTTATCCAGAATAGGAATCTGAAGATAGTCGTCTTGAAGGACCAGAGGATAGACCAGAGGATAGACAAACCAGAGAGGTTCTGGTCCTCCAGAGGCTCTGGTCAATACAACCAGAGGCTCTGGTCCTCTTCACAGAGGCTATGGTGTCTCTTACAGAGGCTCTGGTTCTGGTGACTTCTCAGAGGCTCTGATTCTTCTTACAGAGGCTCTGGTCGTCCATACTTGGTCGATTTAGCACAGCGGCTGGTCTTCTTCCAGACTTGGACGTTTTGGCACAAAAGCATCTTCAGATGATCCATTSTTAGCCCCGATTGCTTAATAAAACTTTTTGAGATAATTATTAGGATCAAATTGATGCTAACAATCTCCCCCTAAAGTTTTATGAAGCAAGCATCTTCAAGAAGTCTTCAGGTTTTCTCCCCTCTTTTTCTTCATTAAAGCTTAGTGTGCTTGGTATGAATGGAAAATTCAAGCTCCCCCCTGAATGTAGCTCATGTTCTTTATTTTCAACTCTTAGATCAAGTCAGATTCAATGTGAATGCAACACCACTGATTGCACAAGATGCAGCTTTAATCTGCCCACAATCCAGCACATTCTTTGAAGCATGGAATAGCCACTCACCCTAAAAGTAGCAAATTCATCCAAAAAGGGATAGATAAATGTGTGAATTACTTGACAAAACAATGCAAACAGTCTTATGACAAATAAACTTTCATTGAACCGCAAGTTGAGTAGGAATTCAGCTTTAGAGCTTGACTCAATTGAAGATAACTTGAATAACCAAATCAAACACCATTGATATTGAGAAGTGGAGAGAAGATTTAACATTTAAGCTTTATGACTTTAAGAAACAGCAGGTCAATTCAAAGAAAATTGACAGAATTGCTGTTAAGGGCAAAACATGAAGGAAATTGCCATAAACATGTAGGATTAGTGATTACAGGCAAAGAAAAACTTTAAGTTATTATAGATTCAAATCCACAAAGAGAGAAGATGAAAGAATACTCAAGATATTGGCGATAAATATATGTTTGGCAAATAAAACGCCAATTGCCTTAGGCTGTGAGTACCATGAACTCTTGCTAAAACGCTTACGCGTAGATTTGACAAAATCAAAGTTCAATAAGTCGACTGGCTCCAAGAAACTCTATAGACCTAAAGATTCAAGATCAAAAAAGGTTAGAATTCATCCAAGAACAAATCCCTTAAAAAGGAATTTGATTAAACGTTAAAACATATGATGAAATCAGAGTTTTTGGGACCAAACTGCAGTCGAACAGGAAGAAGTTCATGAGAGTATTTTTAAGAAAATTGAATCTACTGCCAGAAAGATCGTATCGATAGAAGTTAATCTATTTGGCTCTGATACCACTTGTTAAAACCCAGATCTGACAATAGAACAATTTAATAAGGAATTCAAGAGAAATTTGTAGAAAAAGAAGATGAAATAGAAAACGAAGGCGCTTTCTTTATTGAATGAAAATTACAAACTCTCAAGAACCCTAATCGACTCTCATTAGATGTATCTGAATCTATGTTTTACAATGAATTCTCTATTTGCTCTCTTTCACATTTTTCTCTACCTGAAACACTACTTATATAGGCAGAAATCCATGATAATCTGAATAAGATTAGCCTTATCCATAATAGGAATCTAAATATAGTCGTCTTGAAGGACCAGAGGATAGACCAGAGGATAAA
>NW_020201583.1:43768-55922 GCF_001531365.2 Cynara cardunculus var. scolymus
TTGGCACAAAAGCATCTTCAGATGATCCATTCTTAGCCCCGATTGCTTAATAAAACTTTTTGAGATAATTATTAGGATCAAATTGATGCTAACAAAACCAACTTTTAAAACTTTAGTCACTAAAGAAGAAAACCTTCAGTGAAGGTTTTAAGTTGAAGAAAAGAGAAGAGTAATCATACCTGAGAGAGAATAAATATATTTACTCAAAAAGTTCAGTGTTAGAGATAGAGCACTGAATCATTTCACTTACTGAGTGATATTTAATAGCTGAAGATTAGTCTTCAGTGTTTAACATTCCCAATTCGCTGATCAAGATGTTGAATCTTGTCTCATCAAGAGGCTTGGTGAAAGGGTCAACGAGTTGATACTCAGTTGGAATGAAGTAAAGTTTAATATCACCATTCATAACATGATCTCTGATAAAATGATATCGGATCTCAATATGTTTGGTCTTGGAGTGAAGTACATAGCACTAGTGCTATCGTAATAGATAGGAACCTTTGAAAACTGAAGATCGTAGTCCATCAGCTGGTTTTTCATCCAAAGAATTTGGGCACAGCAACTTCCAGTGGCTACGTATTCAGCTTCAGCTGTTGATGTAGACACTGAGTTTTGCTTTTTACTTGTCCAGCTCACCAACTTTCCACCTAAAATCTGATAGCCTCCAGTAGTGCTTTTCCTATCAATTTTGCAACCTACAAAAACACTATCCGAATAACCTATTAGGTCAAAACCTGAACCTTTAGGGTGCTAAAGACCCATGTTAGGAGTTCCCTAAGATATCTGAATATGCGTTTGACAGCAATCAGATGGGATTCCTTTGGTTCAACTTGATATCTTGCACATAAGCATGTGGAGTACATGATATCGGGTCGACTAGCTGTTAGATACAGCAGGGAGCCGATCATTCATCTATAAACAGTAACGTTTACAGGCTTTCCATTTGGATCTTTATTCAGAGAGAGTGGAGGAGCCATTGGAGTCTTCATAGATGAACTGTTGGATATATCAAACTTCTTCAGCATGTCACGAACATACTTACTTTGATTGATAAAGATACCTTTATCAGTTTGTTTGATATTCTTTCTTCATGCGATCAGTAAACCAAAAACACAAAAAGTGATTAGTGGAACCAAATATAATATCATCAACATAAATTTGGACTAGAATGATGTGACCCTTAACTTTCCTAAGAAATAAGGTCTGGTCAATCTTTCTACGAGAGAATTTCTCAGAAATAAGGCACGAGGGGCATGTTTTAATCTATAAAGAGCTTTATCCAACCTATAAACACGGTTTGGATACTTAGGGTCGAGAAACCCTGAAGGTTGTTCAACATAAACTTCCTCCTGAAGTTTTCCATTTAGGAAAGCACTCTTTACATCCATTTGGTAGACTTTGAAGTCTCTATGGGCAGCAAAGGCTAGAAAGAGTCGAATTGCTTCGAGTCTAACCACTGGTGCGAAGGTCTCATCATAGTCGATCCCTTCTTCTTGTCTATAACCCTGAGCAACAAGTTGAGCCTTGTTACGGGTTACCACACCATCTTCATCGAACTTGTTACGATAGACCCATTTGGTGCCTATCACTGACTTGTCAGATGGAAGTCGGACAAGGTACCAGACTTGGTTCCTATCAAACTCAATGAGCTCCTCTTGTATGGAAAGGACCCAACTAGAGTCAGAGATAGCATCATTGATTTTCTTGGGTTCAACTAAAAAAAGAAAGTTGACAAAGAGACAGATATTACCTAGACCACGACGTGTCTTGATACCTGCATCTGGATCACCAAGAATTTGAAGAATTGGATGGTCTTTTGTCCATCGCTAAGCCAGTAGAGGAATTTCATCTGAATAAATAAGTATAGGAACAGAAGGTGAGGCTTCAGCTGCAGTATTTTTAGCAATAGGAACTATCGCCAAAGGAGCCTCAGATTCAGTGACTGAAACAGGTTCAGATACTGAAGGCATTTCATTCACTGAAAGATCAGCGTTTGAAGTAGAAAGAGGAATATAGCTAATGGGCACAACAGTGATCTATGAAGAAGATGCGTTGGAGTGACTAGCTGTAACTGGAATGATGAATGGATTATCTTCAGCTTCAGGAGATTCAGTATTGAGAGGAGCACTGTAGGAAGCTTCAGGTTGTCCATAGTAAGAGAACATCCAATTTTCTAATTCATCCTCATCATTTAATATGGGTTTTGAATTAGCTGATTGAGATTCGTCAAATATGACATGAATAAATTCCTCTATCGTCTATCTTCATTTGTTGAGTACTCTGAATGTTTTGGACTTCGAAGAATATCCAAGAAAGATTCCTTCATCAGCTTTGGGATCGAACTTTTCAAGTTGGTCGCGATTGTTGAGAATGTAACAAGTACAACTAAATATGTGAAGAAAACTTATAGAAGGCTTTCTTCCATGGAAAAGTTCATAGGCTGTCTTCTTAAATCTTTTTACGATCAGCGATCGATTATGAGTGAAACATGCTGTGTTGACAGCTTCAGCCCAAAATTGAGTAGGAAGATGCGATTCGCTGACATTGATCGAGCAGCCTCAATGATTGTTTGATTTCTTCTTTCAGCGACCCCATTCTGTTGTGGAGTCCTCACTGAAGAAAAGTTGTGAGAGATTCCCTTGTCCTCAAAGAAGTTATCCATAGTACTGTTTTTGAATTCAATGCCATGGTCAATTCTAATAGATCGTACTTTGATGTTGTTGAGTACTTCTATTTTCTTGATGAACGAAATGATTTCTTCAGGTGCTTCATATTTGGATATGGGGAAGAAGTCCCAAGTGTACCTGGCATACTCATCAACAATGACAAGTGTGAACTTCTTTCCAGCTAAGAATTGCACGTTGACTGGACCAAAGAGATCCATATGCAATAGCTGAAGAGGTGCAGTTACTGAAGAGATTTGCTTAGACTTAAAGCTAGCTCTTGTGTGTTTTCTTTTTTCACATGCTGAGCAAAGAGATTCCTTTGCAAAGGAATGTTGAGGAAGACCAGTGACAAGATCATTTCTTGACAGCTCGCTGAGTGTCTTGAAGTTGAGATGAGAAAGCCGGTTGTGCCATAGCCAGTTAATGTCTTACAAGGCTTTAGAGAAGAAGCAACTATTCTCAGTAAGAGAGGAATTCATATTGATGATATATACATTCTCAAGGTGAGAACCAGTTAAGGGAACCTTATCGTTTTTGTCAAGGACGTGACATGAGTTCTTTGAGAATTTAACTGTATAATCTTTATCACACAGTTGACTGATCCTAAGAAGATTGTGCTTCAGTCCTTCAACATATGCAACACGTTTGAAAGTTGTTGCACCATTGGTTAATATACCAAATCCTCTGATATATCCTTTTCCGTTACCTCCAAAGGTTACGGAAGGTCCTCTTTCTTCCTTGAAATGAGTTAGCAGGGATTTGTCTCCAGTCATATGTCTTGAACATCCGTTATCAAGATACCATATACCTTTGATGTCCTGCACAAGGAAACAATTTAATAATGCTATTGGTACCTAGCTATTGGGGTCCAACGTTGTTAGAGGCATCATCCACTGGTGCTGGAGAATCAGCATCAGTAGATGGCATCACTAAACCAGAAGTGGTTTGAGTGGAGAGAGGAACAACCTCTGACACTACTAAAGTAGTTTCAGTGGAAGTCTTCACTAAGCCTGACGAAGAGGCTTCAGTGGTAGGAACTACAATGTCTGATGCTGAAGACTTGTCAGCATGAGTTGTCTTCCTTGAGCCTAAAGAAGTGGCTCCAGCGGTTTGCTTCACTTTGGTTGCTTTTGCAGCCTTAGTAGATGAATTCACCTTGGTTGATTTCTCAGCCTTGGCTACTTTCTTGCCCTTAGTTGGTGAACCAGCCTTGGTAGCAGAAAGACACTTGCTGGCAATATGTGTCTTCTCACCATAGTGTTTACACTTCCTAAAGCTGAGGGTAGCTTTAGGGCCAGGAAGTATCAGATTTGAAGCGGGACCAGCTCCAAGAATTCCCTTCTCATTGGTTCTAGGAGGAACCTTTGAGGATTTGAATTCCTTAGGTGAAAAGTTCACCTTGAGCTAAGACTTGGATTTTTGAGAGGGTTCAGATTTCCTCGTCCCTGAAGAACAAGAAGCTTTACAAGCTGAAAAAAATAGATCTTGATCTATTAGACTTGTTAGACTTCTTAGGAAGGGGTGATATGACAACGGATTTACCTTTGTCTTTTCAACCAAAACTCAAAAGAGTTCCTTCAAGATGACTCTCAGTTAAAGAAGAAGACTGAGATGAAGAAGTGTTAGGAATGGAAGAGACGAAGGTGCCAAATTTAAGCATGGACATGTCTGTAACACGTTCTTCCTGATCATAGGAGAATCCTAGACCAGTCGTTATCTTGGCGGGGATCTGAGAGTTAATGATCTCAGAGGCTTTGATGGAAGCTTTACACCACCCTTCAATGATAGCTTTCTCAGCCTTGAGTTCAGCGATTGTTCGCTCACGCTCAGCGATAGCCTTCTCATGTTCAACGGTGATGGTTTGGTTTACAATAACCTGATTCTTAAGATTTTCCTCGACATAGGTCAGCTCTTTGATCTTAGAATGACAAATCTTCAACTGTTCTTGAAGATCAACATTAAGCATTTCTGCTTTAGATTTGCCATTGAGGGCATTGTAAAGGTCAACCGTCAACGTATCTAGTGCAGAAAGACTAGAAGAAGAAGAAGATGGTTCATTCCGGAAACATACTTAAGTAATAGAAGAGGTAGATGGCTCAGAAGAAGTTGATGCTCCTGAAGATTCTTCATGTGCATCTATGGCCATCAAGCAGAAAATAGGCTGTGACCTCTTCATCTGAAGATGATTCATCGGACGAGTGAGCCCAGTCATGCTCTTCAGCGACAAGGCCTTTAGCCTTTCGCTGGTTGTTCTTCACCTTCTTGTACTTCGTATTCAGTTTTAAGTACTTTTCATCTTTAGTTCTGAAGAAGGATGGAGCTTTGGAAGATGGCGTTGCAGCTTTCTTCAATCTGCATTCACCTGCGAAATGTCCAGGCCGGTGACAATTGTAGCAGACAACTGAAGCCTTGTCTATTCTTTCAGACTTTGGCTTCTCAAGAGGGCCATGGATTCATCAAAATCTGCTAAATCAGATTCTGGAATATCCTCAGAGATAGAAGAGTCTATCTCTGTAATAAAAACAGGAGGAAGAGAACAGACAAAAAGGGTAGAAGGGGTTTCAGCTGAAGAAGCTTCAGAGATCAAAGCTAAAGGAGAACTTTTCATTTCTATGGAATCTTTTGCAAGATTCCTTTTTAGTTGACGAGATTGCTCATGGTTAAGCAGAATCCTGTATAGAGTAGAGAGAGAAAGAGAGGACATGTCATTGGACATCTTGAGACACATGGAAAAGGTGTCCCAAGACTCAGGAAGAAATTCCAGAAACTTAGTTAAAGTTTTAGAGTTGGAATATTCCCTGCCTACAGCCCTTAGATCAATGAGAAGACAATTAAAATGTTGATGTACTTCGGACAACGTCTCAGACTTTCCACAGAGAAAGCTTTCGTACTGTCTTACTAAATTGATGTTTTTGGTTTCTTGAACCTGAGTGGTCCTTCATATTGAACATAAAGTGTGTCCCACATGGATTACAGAGTGATAAATCTCATCAGAAAGAGACATAGCTATTATAGACCGAGCGCGCGTGTTTATAGCTATCTTCTTCTTGTCTTCATCACTCCACTGATGAGGAAGCTTTGGAATCTGCCGTTCAGGAATCGTGGCAGTCGTAGCTGTTGCTAGAACAGCCGGAGAAATAGCAAATAGAATATATGGTCCATTTTCTATGTAATGTGGAATTTTAGGATCCACACCTTCAAGAAAGAAGGACATCCGGTTCTTCCGTATACAGAAGTTGTCACGGACGAACCGGGGAGGTTTTGCAAGAGAGCCATTGTCTTGTGTGTGCGTTTGTAATTTGCAAAACCATTTAAAAACAATAAAGTTATCTAAAGAAGGAGATAAACTAATGCAGAAACACAGTTAAACAACTTAGAAAAGACAGAACACTGCTCTGATACCACTTGTTGGTCCCTTGAGGGTCTACAAGATTAGTAAAACAGTTTGTAGAAGGGGGGGAGATGAATACAAACACAATATTTTCAAATTTAAAATGATTATTTATAGAGAAGATCAATACAAATTTTACAAGACTGTTTACAGAAAGATAAGGTAAGAAAACCTATCTAAACAATCTTTGGTTACACACAAATTCTTAGCAAATGAGAAAAGAAATGCTGTAAAGAAAAGTTCTTATACTTAAGCTCGAAAATGCTCAAAGTAAGAATTAGGTTTAGAGAGTGAGTTGCATGCACTCTACATGGAGAAGAAACATTTCTATTTATACCCAATGCATTAAAGGTTCTTTTAATGCAATATGGTAGGGTTAGAGTGCGTGTCAAGCCTTAAGAGGAAGGCTTGTCCTTTGCTACAGTGAATAGTACAAAAAGGACTATTCATGAGCAGACATCCTTACCTAAAGTTGGTGGGCAATAGAATCGACTAGTCGGCTCTGTATCGTACTAACATTTACAAAGGGTATGGGTTTGTCGTTTGTGTGCATAAGGACAAGACAACAACAATCGTGCTTGGCAAGCTTCCTTTGATCGCTGAATGCTGGAATGACATGGAAGTCTCTTCAGCATTCGCTGAGGCTTGAGCAGTCTTCACACATATGTAGACAGGCTTGTAATCACTAAGACCATCCACATTCATGATCTTCTGGTTCAGATTGTGAATAAGACAAAAATATTTAATATTAAAAAAAATAAAAAAATAATTTGGTATATCTCTGCCGAACGATCTCATCACTCCATGAGATGAGATTGTTGATAATTTTAAAATATATAGGTGACACTTGTCACTATATGATTGGTTTTATAGATTTTATTAGGATAAGATTTATCTAATTAAAAATCAGACTTTTATAAAATAATTAAAATTAAAAAAAATATACCAAAATTCATGGTTTTCAATTCCCTACAAATAGAGACCAATATTGATGTATTTTCATCACACCAACTTTTCTCTCTATTTCAATCCTCTTGTTATCTTGCTACTTCCTTTCAAATATTTCTTATGGATCCAAACTTTCCAAATGATTTGGTTGAGCATATACGTCAAAAATTTGGTCAAAATAATTAACTACGGTTATTTATGTATTTCAAATATGTAATTTCGTACTTATTTTTATATGTTGTTTAATCTAATTTCARTTGTATGGTAAGTTTTTTTATAATTAAAATTATGTTTCAAAATAGGTAATTGTTCATTCGTTTTATCTATTTACATATTTATAATTAAAAAATAATAATTATGAGTATAAAAAATAAAAAATATAATTTTATAAAATAATATAATAGGTGAGATTGGATTGTAGAATATTGTGGTTGGAGTGTGAAAATTTTAAAATTGGATTGGAGTTGAATATTATGAGGTGGATGAGAGAGAAAGTAATATTTTAATTTGATATTGGATTGGTTGAGATTGTGAATGTGGATAGTCTAAGTACCGCTTCAGATCACGTACTCGCAAGTCTCTAATCTTCAGTTTCAGTCTTCGACATTAGCTGAAGGTTCTTTGGTGTGAGTGTTGTCTTCTTGAAGTGTTCGTTGTCTCTGATTGAATTACAATACAAGTTCTTCAGCGATCACGTGAAGATCGCTAGAACTGAAAAGACAGAAACATAAATACAAAGAATAAGTGAAAATGAATTATCATCAAATCACTGAGAGAGAGGATCAACATATATCAATTCCCAAGATATAGGGTCATTTTGGTAATTTATAGGGCGAATACGTAAAGTATCGCTAAAATACCGATTTCCAAGTTGTAAGGTCACTTTGGTAATTTAATAAGAATTATATTCAAAATAACACTTAGATACCAAATCCCAAGACATAGGGTCATTTCGGTAATTTATAAAGCAAATACGTAAATTATAGCTGAAATACCGATTTTCAAATTGTAGGGTCATTTTGGTAATTTCATAGAGATTAGATTTAAAATAACACTTAGATACCAATTCCCAAGACATTGGGTCATTTCGGTGATTTTATAAAGCAAATACGTAAAGTATTGCTAAAATACCGATTTCTAAATATAGGGTCGTTTTGGTAATTTTTTAAAAGTAATAATATAAAAAATGAAGTTCATAGACCAATCCCCAAGATATATGGCTATTTCGGTAAATTTTGGAAGCAAATACGCAAAGTATTGCTAAAATACCGATTTCCCATTTATAGGGTCATTTTGGTAACTAAACGAGATGAATAATCAAAATTAGGTCAAAGTTTGTATTTTACAAAATGTAAATAAACTTGATGAAAATATCATAAAGTTATTATGGAGAAAAATATTTTCTGGAACTTTAGGGGGTTAAATGCTAATCTCTTAAACTTAAATGTTTAGTGCATATTAATAATATCAGTGTGTAAAAATAACCAAACTCATGGTTAGCTTACTGGTTAACGCCTCGAGGCTTCTTGGTTGAGGACGCGGGTTTGAATTCCGTCCTCAACACCCTTCTCGCCATTTTTTTTAATAAGCAAACGGACGCGGGTCCGACCCGGTCGCACCAGCAGCCATGACTGCACGATTTTTAGAGTTTTAAACTCGAAAATGGTTCATTTCTTGATCTTTTTTCTTAGTTCTTTTTACACCAAAACCTTAGTAATATTTTTACCAACATTTTGACATAATTACATATATTTTCATTAAGAAATAAGTTCCATTTTCTCATTTAAAGTTTTTTTATAACTAAAACTCAACAATTTAAAAAAAATGAAATCGAACCATCTAAAACCAAATCTGAGAGATGAGGCTACTGGGGTTTGATAGAGTACTTAAAAACGAAGTCATAGACATAAAAATCAAGAGATTTGGTTAAGAACCTCACCCAAAATCGGTGAAAAACCGAGATTTTTTATTCTGAACTTCAAACTCAGATTTCTCTCTCAAAACTCAACGATTTTTCTAGCTATTTGAACCAAAATGATCCTAAACTAGAGCTCTATATTTATATGCAAAAGTTTTGGCTTATTAGTTGATGAAATCAGACCAAATCATGAGTTTTTGGCTGATGGGCGTTTTCTCCAAACATACATGTACTGTTGGCAAAACAGGTCCCTCATCTTTGAAAAAGATGACATTCGCCCCCTGAACTTTCTGACATTTACCTCCGGCCCCCTACTTTCACTATTTTAATAAGACTTACACTTTTTACCCCTAAATCAACATTCTATTTCAATTTTGGTCATTTATAATTTTAAGATTTCGATAATTATTTCCTTCAACTAATCACATAAATATTTTAACACTTCAAATAAATTTAATAAATAAATAAAAAAATATATTTAAAGACTCATATAATTTTATTTTTATGTATTTAAAATTTTGGGTTTTACAACTCTCCCCCTCTTGAAAGAAAATTTCGTCTTCGGAAATTCAACCTAGCGAAATAGCTGGGGGTACTCAGATCTCATCTCGGTTTCAGGTTCCCAAGTTGCTTATGGGCCTTTGTGAAACTTCCAATGTAC
This sequence comes from Cynara cardunculus var. scolymus, assembly GCF_001531365.2. Classification (NCBI taxonomy): domain Eukaryota; kingdom Viridiplantae; phylum Streptophyta; class Magnoliopsida; order Asterales; family Asteraceae; genus Cynara; species Cynara cardunculus. The sequence continues at coordinate 53,353 of NW_020201583.1, forward strand.
TAACACCAATGAAATCTCCTTGTTTCTTAGAGTTTAAATCTTCTGATCCGATATGCGTTCCGGGTCTTCAATGAAGCTTAACTTCTCGTTTATGCTTACCTCAACCAGTGAGACCACGTCATCCTCTTTGGCTAAACATTTCTTTAGATTTGACACATGAAATGTATTATGAATCCCTTGAAGCTCATCAGGTAATTCTAGTCGGTAAGCCACTGCCCCCACTCGGCTCATAATTTGAAGTGGTCCTATGTAATGTGGTGTTAACTTTCCTTTCTTTCCAAACCTAAGTAAGCCCTTCCAAGGTGATACCTTCAACATTACTCTATCATCCTTTTGAAATTCATTTGGTTTCCTTCTTTTATCAACATAACTCTTTTGCCGATCCTGAGCAACCCTTAGTCGTTCTCTAATTTGGACTACCTTATAGGATTTTTGTTGGATTAACTCCGGTCCAGCTAACTGTTTTCCCCAACTTCTTCCCAGCAGACTGGTGTTCTACACTTCCTCTCATATAACACCTCAAATGGTGCTGCTTGGATGCTACTATGGTAACTGTTGTTGTAGGCGAATTCTATCAAGGGTAAGTGGTTATCCCAATTTCCACCTAGGTCGATAACACATGCCCTTAACATATCTTCGAGGGTTTGAATGGTTTGCTCATTTTGTCCGTCTGTCTGTGGGTGGTAAGTCGTACTAAGCTTGATCCTCGAACCTAACTCCCGCTGAAAAGTCTTCCAGAAGTTGGAAGTGAATCGACTATCCCTATCGGGGATGATGGACAACGGTACTCCATGATGAGAGACAATATCATCAATATACAACTTGACAAGTTTATCCAAAGTGTATGTTTCCTTTATTGGCAAAAACTGAGCGGATTTCGTTAATCGATCCATAATTACCCAAATTGCATCATGGTTTCGTTAGGTCTTAGGCATCTTTGTCACAAAGTCCATAGTGATGTGATCCCATTTCCAAACTGGGAACTCTATAGATTGCAACTGTCCATATGGTCTTTGATGTTCTATTTTGACCTTTAGGCAAGTTAGATATTGTTCCACATAGTTGCCAATGGCTTTCTTCATTCCTGGCCACCAATATAAGGCTCTTAAATCTCTGTACATTTTGTTTGTTCCTGGGTGAATTAAGTATCTTGACTTATGAGCCTCATCTAAAATCGTGTCCCTACACGGTCCAACCTTTGGGACCCATATTCAACCTTGAAATCGCTTCAACCCTTGGGTGTCATCTACTAGAAATTGTGCTTGACCCACAATCCTCTATGTCTTTTGATTTTTCCCTATTAAACCGTCCCCTTGGGCTTCTAATAACTTTTCAATCAAACTTGTGGTGCCTCTTAAGCTCATAGCCTTTATATGGATGGGTGCTATGTGATCCTTGCGACTCAAGGCATCGGCTACTACGTTGGCTTTTCCTGGGTGGTAACGAATCTCACAGGCGTAATCTTTTAGTAGCTTCATCCATCTTCTTTGTCTCATTTTTAACTCTTTTTGATCAAACAAGTATTTTAGGCTTTTATAATCTAAGAAGATCACACACCGAGTTCCATACAAGTAGTGTCGCCATATTTCAATGTGAACACCACCGCCGCTAGCTCTAGGTCATATGTTGGGTAGCGTTTTTCGTGATCTTTTAATTGTCGTGATGTATAAGCAGTCACTTTTTCTCATTGCATAAGTACTCATCCTAAACCTTGTTGAGATGCATCACTATAGACTACAAAGTCCTCCGAGCCTTCAGGTAATGATAAAATTGGAGCGCTACAGAGCTTTTTCCTTAAGATCTGAAAAGCATCTTCTTGTGTTGGCCCCCATACATACTTTCTTGACTTTTTCGTTAAGGATGTTAGAGGGAGGGCTATTCTTGAGAAATCCTTTATGAATCTCCGATAATAACCGGCCAATCCTAGGAATTTCCTTATCTTCGTTGTTGATCACGGAGTTTCCCATTTCATTACTGTTTCTACCTTGTTTGGTTCCACCATGGTACCCTTTTGGTTGATCATATGCCCAAAAAATTGTACTTTACGGATCTAAAACTCGCACTAAGAGAATTTGGCATACAACTTCTCTTTTCTTAGTAACTCCATTACTGTACGTAGGTGACGCTCATGCTCTTCTTTGTTTCTCAAGTATACGAGAATGTCATCAATGAAGACGATGATGAATTTGTCTAAATAGGGCTTGCATATTCGATTCATCAAGTCCATGAATACCACGGGGGCTTTTGTTAAACCAAAAGGCATGACCAAAAACTCGTAGTGCCCATAACGAGTTCTAAACGACGTCTTTGGGACATACTCTTCACGAACCCGCAACTGGTGGTAGTCTGATCGTAGGTCGATCTTTGAGAAGTAACTTGCTCCTTGTAATTGATTGAATAAGTCGTCTATTCGAGGTAGTTGGTATATGTTGGTCCCAAAAGGGTCTACAAGAATACTAAACAGGTTGTAGAAGGGGGGGGATGAATACAAACACAATTTTCAAATTTAAAATATATATTGATAAAGAAGATCAATACAGATTTTACAAGATTGTTTGCGGAAATATAAG
>NW_020201584.1:0-8564 GCF_001531365.2 Cynara cardunculus var. scolymus
TCTTTTAGCTTGAAATGCTCCAAATGACATGAATCGAGGTTATCGATGATCTCTGTGTATAGATCAAGTGATTCAGAAGAGTAAGAAGTAGAAACCTCTTGGTCATTTCTCTCAGAGGAGCCAGAGTCAATATTTGCCATCCCACGGAAGAGCTCATCCTCTGTGTCCGAGTCTTCCCAAGCAAGGAGACCCTTCTGTTCGTCTTCATCAGAGGATTCATCAGTTACTAACTCACTCGCTTGAGCTAGTAGAGACTTCTGCTGATAGTAGTCAGCCTTCTTTTTCTAGAAGGCTGCATCTCTAGGACCCCTCTGTTGAGCCTTTGGCCCTTTTGACCAGCAATCTGCAGCAAAGTGGCCTGGCTTGCCACATCTAAAACATCCTTCCTTCGACTCTTCCTTCTTCTACTCCTCTACCTTCTGGGAGGGCTTCTGCTCCTTCTCACCTGCATCCGGTCTACCTCCCTCTATGAAGTTTCTTCTGTTGAAACTCTTGTACTCCTTCCTCTCACCATCCTTTCTGTATTCTCTGGTGATCAAGGCCAGAGTTTTCATCATCTCCTTCATCGAGACTTCTTCATCAGGACTCTCCTCACTCTCTGCTATCAAGATCTTCTTCTTCTTCTTCTTCTTCTTCTTCTTCTTCTTCTGCTTCTCTTCCTTCTGTGTTCCTTTCCCCCTTCCAGAGCTGCCATCCTCTGCAACCAGAGCAAGTGGACCACCATAGTTCTTCTTCATTTGTAGAACTTGAGGCTCTTGACTTTTAAGAGAGCCAAATAAGTCAGCCAGAGTCCACATTTCCAAATCTAAGGTGGCCTTCATGGACATGGTTAGGTGCATCCATTCAACTCCAAGGCTCTTCAAGAACAGAGAGTTGTTTTCCTCTGCCGTTCTCATTACTCCATACCTTTTGCAATTGCTAATAAGGGTGTTTAGTCTAGAGTATGTGTCCGACAAGGATTCACCCTCTTTCGCCTTGAAGCTGTGGTATTCGTCAATGCAAATTGCTTGATTGTTCTAAAGAGTTTTCTTACCTCCTTCAATCTGTTTTTCTAATTCCGCCCAAATATCCATGGACAATTGACAGTGATCGATACATTTGAAGATTTTGTGAGGTATTGCCATGATTAACAACCGTTTGCATTTGCTGCTCMAATCAACCAGTATTTTGTCTTCATCACTCCAGTTAGCAACAGGTCTTGGCTCGTAATGTTCAGCAATTTCAGGGGTTGTGCCAGTAGCAGGAACTCTTGGAATTAAGTTCATTGGCATAAAAGGAGGATTGTAAAGAAATTCACATATCCTTTGGTGAATTCCTTCCAAAAAATTTATCATTCGCACCTTCCATTGCGAATACTCCTCACGAATAAGCGTGGGAGGTTTTGATTGAGAACCAGTGCTCATGAATGAAATATTGGCCAGATTCGCCATTGAAATTAGAAGGTGAAAAACAGGAATAAGATGAAACTGATTTAATCGAGTGAAACAGGGTAAAATAAAGAAGACAGGTGTTTTATAAAATGCAGATTAATACCAAAAACAGAATTAATCGAATAAGAATTCAATTCCTGCTCTGATACCAATTGTTAGGACCTGTAAATTCAGATTTGGTATTTGATCTCTTACTCTGGATGATCTTTAGGACTATTACAGTGCAGCGGAAACAATGATAAGAACACAACAGAGTAATTAACCAAGAACACACAGATTGATATGAAGAAGATGAACGCAATAGAATAGCTTCAAAGGTTTTTCAATTGATTGAAAATATAGATGATTACAATACGGAAGCACACAGAATTACAAAGGCCTAAGCTGCTATTTATAGTAGTTCCTAACGACCTTTCTGACATGACCTAGATGTGTGAAATCATCCAAGCCATCCAAATAAAGTCGAATAAAGACCTAGTCACGTGAGAAGCATGTGCAGCTAACAACCTTTGAAAAACAGCAGAACAGGATCTTCACATAAGACGAATCCGCAGACCCTCTGTGAGCCATCTCAGAGGCTCTGCTGTAGAAGACTTGTAGGTTCTTATTGTCAGAGGACCATTTTTAGAACCTCTGTGAGAGACATTAGAGGTTCTGTCATTCTTGACTTGTACGATGAAACAGCTTCTGTTGCTGGTCCTCTGTTGTCTTCTGTGGAAGATACCCTTCTGTCAACACTTTAGATTAAGTAAATATTGGAGCTAACACTCTAGATGCTTGTACCATAACCGAGGAGATTTGGGATGAGTTGTCAAGCCAACTTGAAGGAGGAGCCAAAACAAGGTAGAACCAAAGACCCCAATCCTTTGAGAAATGGTATTTCTTAAGAGATCAAAAGATGAAAAGCTTTTGGATTTAAACAAAAAGTTCTCCAAAGATGTAATTCCCAAAATATCACCAAATCAGATAATCTTCAATGAACAAGATGATCAAAACTAGAGAGAGAATTTCACCCAAATGCCTTTGTATTAATTCTTGTAATGATTACACAATGAATAGCTCAAAACTAATTACAACACCAATTACCCAATTTATACTAGAAAGCATTAAAGATACACTAATACAAAACTTAGGAGAAACAAGCTTAAATACAACAATCAAAGCACAACATTGAACCTAACATTCTCCTCCTTTGGATTCAAGCACGAGAAATAGTAAATCTTGATTTTCGTAAGCCTAGATGAGTCTCGATTCTTCTTCACGCATTCCGATACTGCAACTTATCATCCAGAAGATCTAAAGCACTGATCAGTAGATACCTTTCTCTTAGAATCATTCTTTCATTCTCTGAAGCTTTGTCATTATCAACTTTTACCCTCTCAAGAGCTCTTCGCACAAGCTTGATAGTACTGTCAAAGTACTTGCTTAGCTCACTAAAGCTCATAAACCTCTTCGCTCTATCTGCAATATCATATATTACCCCAAACTCTGGATCTTCAAGAATGATAAATAGAGGATAGCCTTCAATATCTTCAATGTCTTGATTGAGTCTTTTTAGATTACCTTCAAAACCCATTTGAACATCAATGACTAAAGACAGTTTGACTTGATTCTTTAGATATCTCTTTATAGCTTCTAAGCCAACGACTGCTCCTTCTTTTCTGACTGTGAGATCTTGAAGTTCATGGTAAAGATGCTTCACATCTTCAAGGTAGAGATTTGGAAAATCATCTTTGCTAAAAGTCCAGATGTGTCTATCTTTTCTTGTTACGGTAAAAACAGGATACCAAACTCTTGGCTTTCAAGAAATGCTTGTATTCAATACGGTTATCTCGAGTCTCTTTGTGAATTCCAAAAATTATGTCACCACTTAAAGCTTTTCAATGACGAATGAAAATGCCAAAATAAATGTCTTCGAGATAAGGTTCTATGATCCGCGCTCTTTCAAAACCTGGAACATTAGTGCGAATTGCAAATCACACATAATTTTTAGAGAAAATCTCAGTAGGATCAAATGCCATCTTGGAAGTATCAGAAGTGCCTGAAGACACTAAGGTAGGAGGTTCTAAAATATTTTGATGTTCACACTGAAAAGGGAAAATAGGATTATCTTCATGGATATATGTTTCAAAGTGAAAATAGATGTCCTCTGACTCATCAATATTATCAATATCTTCACCATAGTCTTGAACTCCACCCAGTTCTCTTGAGCAGACTTCATTAAACCCAACGTTAGCAGACAAATCCAATAACAACCTTGTTTCTACTATGGAGTCCGTTGGCTTTTCAATTATTGGCTCGATTATAGGATCTGTTGCTACAGCTGTCACCTTCTCAGTTGTTTCTTGGCCAGTTGTTCGTTCTCTTGTGCTTGCTGGAACCGGACTTTCTTCTATTACGTTTTCAGGCTCTAGTTCCCCAGCAACATCTTCCACACCCATTGACGACTCAACCAACCTTTGTCTCTTCCTTTCCCCCTCATGGTGATCAGGATCATCCTGATCATCATGCCTTCTCTTCAAAATGGTGGCCTGAGCTCGACAAGTGTTCTCTAAAGTTGATACCCTTTCGGATAAGGCATCAATGAAGTTTTGCAAAAGAGATAGTGCTCGAGTGTTGGAAACAATTATAGTAATAATCTTTGAGAAATCAGTAGCTACAACGCTCTAGAAAGCTAGAAGTTCTGAGGCCTTCACTGTAGGATTCTCCTCCACTTGTTATCTTAAAAGCCCAACTAGATCTGCATCCGCCACATCAGGATTTTGACTCGAGATTAACTTGGCGTACAATAATGATTTCAGCTCATCCACCATTTGTTCTTGTTCCTTTTGAGGCTTAGGAGCAGGTGGTGGTGACGACACAGATGGTTGCTCTTCAGATACTGGCTCTTTTCCTTTCATCAATCTTTTCAAACTAAGTATCTAATCAGTCATAGTATCCTAGACAACCTTTAGGGCACCATCCAAATATTCCCTGGACATAAAGTCAGGTAAAGTAACACTTGGATCACATTGATTACCAGTTGTGACAACAGTTAAGACAACTGTTGTTCCTATGTTCAGTGTTGGGAGAATGTTAGCACTGGTAGGTCTTCCGACCTGTCCTTGTGGAAAGTCTAAGGACTCCACTCTGGTCGTTCCGGCTAGTTCACAAAGAACTACGGATTGAGCAACGGATGCTCTAGAATCAAGTGTAGCTAAGTGTATCGGCGCTAGACTCGAGGTGCACTGAATCGAAGTCGTAGGCTGGGGCAGAGACCTACTTGTTTCAATATCTACATTCCCCAAGTGAGAAGCAGATAAATGATGTGCTAAATCCCTGTGTGAAGATGAAACTATTGTTTGTTGAGAAGCAATAGAGACCGATAGCGAAGTAGTACCGTGAGGGAAGGGTGAAAAGAACCCCCATCGGGGAGTGAAATAGAACATGAAACCGTAAGCGTGGCTAGGGGGTGTGCATTTGCATATCTGGGCTAGCTATGTTTGTTTCAATACCAACATTCAACGAATGAATGTCGATAGAAGATGTGGGTGCCCGGCTCAGTGTATCGGCAGGGATAGGAGCATTTTCCTCATTTTGAGCTCCACACTCACCCCCTGCATATTTTTCTTCGTCCCCTTCACACACTCTCTCAGCATTTTTAACTTGAACTCCCTCATCTTCTACATCTGATATGTCATTCAACAGTTGATGCAACACTTTAAAATCATTTCCAAAATCTTAAGTAAACTCAACATCAAAGGATAAACTCTAAAAACTCGGATATGTTTGTTGATCTTGGTTAGCATAAAAAATGTCATGAAGATTGTCTATGATTACCCGACTTGAATGTTTTCAGTAACCATAGGATGAGTAGCATCATCGTTATCATCATTATCATTATCATTATCATCATCATCAGCCTGAGTTTCCTCATTAGATACTCTATCTTCCGAGCTTGAAGAAGCTATGGAAGTACTATATGTTGTAGTGTGATGCAGATCAGAGTCTCCCCTTGTCAAAGTACCCCTCTCAATTACATTTTCTCTCTGCTCACTACCCTGTTTAGGTACCCCTTGTGCCTGAACTCTCTCATCTATATCTAGACCCTCTCTCTCAGCTGAGACATGGGTGGATCCCGAGGAAAGTTCAACCGGTTCTGGCTGAACTATAGGATCTATAACTTGCCTATATTCTATCACACAACGAGCACTCTGATCCGCGTAGGCAAATAGATCAGCTGGAATTTCCATGATAGACTCGAGATCTTCAACTTTTGTATGAGTTCTTATTCTTTGGATAATGAATGACGTCCCAACTTCACAGCCTTCTCTGGCTGGAATTTCTGCATTTGCGTTCATCATTGCTTTATAATAAGTTGGAGAAATTGTTGAAACGGGGAAAGTTTCCATGCTTTTGAAGGAAACCGTTTAGCGTTGACCAACTCCACCATTTCGTTCCTGATTATAAGTGCCTAATCATAACAACGATTGAAGACGATCCCACGGAAAAATTTGAGAAATGGACTGCTACATGTGTCGATCTCGACAGTTTTCGATGTTAAACACCGGTTGAGTATTGTGAATAGCAGGTACCATATTGAGTGTAGAAATCGTCTTGAATTGTGACGGATTAGTTAACTCTTGCGAGTATCCTAATCGTCTGATGTCTCTACATAACTCTTCGTCGGTTCTTAACTCTTCAAAACCAGAGGCAGTTGGTCCTGGCAATCTGAGTATTCTTCGAAGCCTTTTTGGGTGCGTTTGGTTTGCAGACTACATGGGACAGGATGGGACAAAAAAATAGTCCCATGTTTGGCATGCCATGGACCAAAAAAACATGGGACATGGTGGGACTATTTTTAATTTTAATGGGACAAATCTTGATATTTCTTGTTCCACCAAAAAAGGTGGAACAACATGGGACTAAAGTTAAAATGACAATATTTTGATTGATTTGTTATCATTTTACAATCATTATATGATATAAAATAAAATTGAACAACATTTAGGGGTAATATATGGTCATTTTAATAGTTTTGTTCTGTCCTGTCCTAATTATACCAAATATAAGACAAACAATTAGTCTTGTCCCGTCCCATCCCGTCCAGTCCTATCCCGTATCGTCCCATCCTGTCCTGTCCCGTATCGTCCCGTGCTGTCCTATCACATCCAGTCTGCGTACCAAACACTACCTTTAAGGTCAGAAGACTCATGTATTCGTCAACATTTCCCTCAAAGAAGTAAAGATCTCCTTCCTTTGACAGTGTTAAAGTGTGCCGGAATTGTTGAAGGTAGACCATGGGAACTTCCATAGTGGTTGTTAAGGCATATGCAATGGAGTGTCCTCTGAGGATTTCGGGACTAATTCTGTATTCACAAGGCATTTCGAAATTAAAATGATGGTTGTTTGGTTTAATATCAAGGTAAACATACTGGGGAAGGATGGATTCATCTGGGATAGGAACATTTGTTGGTTAGGGTGGGTTGTTTAGGTTATCTCATCTTATTGAGGGAATATGAGTTTCGTCAGATCGTTGAGGTTCATCAGCCATTTTCTTGTAAAAATAAAAAATGTTAGATTCGCAAATGAATGAATCTTCCACAATATAAAAAAACAGGATATAAAACCTAACACTAGATTTAACAAAAAAAAAAATTTCCTTCAAATGACTAAAAAAATAACATTTTTATTTAAAACAAAAAATACAAAATCACACACACAAAAAAAAAATTCAAAAAACAACAACAACAAAAAGAAAATATAAAAAAAATTTAAAAACTAAAAAAAATAACTAAACTAACACTAAAAAAATTAACACTAACAAGAAAATAAAATGAAAAGGAAAAAACGAAAATGAAAAAAAAATTAAATCACCCGGATAAGAAATCCAAATGGAACCAAAAACAAAAAAAATTTCAAGTCAAGAACTTAAATCGAGCAAAGTTAACCAGAGTTAAACTCCGATCATCTTCTCCAGTGACAAAACCGGTCAAAACAAATTTTAAAACCTAAATTGGATACAAAATCGATTACGAAATCTATTAACGTTTGATTGATAACATTGTTCATTATCATCTTCGAATCAAAACAATTATGGATTTAGGTTTCTTAACACATTATTTCGAGTTCATGTTCAAGTTATGTCTAAAGATATGTCCAAAGATTATCACAGTCAATAGTTCAATTAAATCCAAACTATTAAGTCCAACAATGAACAATATTAGATTCGATCCTTATCAAAGAGACAAACCCAAAAGGTTCATATTTGATATGAAGAAGAAGATGAAAAATAGATGAGTGAGTTATCCGATAACGATGATGAACATGAATGTGCGATGTGGAGTAAAACAGTAAAAAAATGAAAAGAAAATTGGATGAGCATTTATATAGGAGGTGAAAACCCCTTCAACTTCTAATCCGAACGAAGAGATATTCGGATTAAGATAAATCGAAAAACCCTTATAAATCGAACAAAGGGTTTTTCGATTTATACTCACACACAACACTAAGTCAATAAATCGAATAGCTCATGAAGGTAAATCATATAATAATTCATCCAAAGAAACAAAGTCCGAATAACTCTTTGAACGATGTAAACTCAAATCGCTTGACTCATTGACCGATTTAGACTCAAATTGCATGACTTATTGAGCGATTTACCACAAACTTATCCAAAAACATCTAATCTTATCCGGATATGAGTTTATCGAATAGCCTTTTGTCCGGATTATATTCTAAATCCGACATTACTTTGTCCGGATATAAGACTATATCGAACAAAGTGTTGTCCGGATTAGGTTAAATCGGACAAACATTTATGCTTTTAAACTCAAAAATTAATTTATCGAATAGCCTTTAGATATTTTAATAGTACCTGTAAAAAAAATTAAACAGTTAGTATCATACAGATATGTTAACTCCCCCTCGAAAAATGAATCTGTTAACTCTCATATTCATTAATGTAAAAGTACGAAAAAGATTTCTGCAAGTGTTGACAGAAGGGTTCATTCCACAGAAGACCACAGAGGACCAACAACAGAAGATGTTCAATCGTACAAGTCAAGAGTGACAGAACCTCTGTTGTCTATCACAGAGGTTCTGTAAACTGATCCTCTGGCAACAAAAGCTTACAAGTCAAATGCAGCAGAGCCT
>NW_020201584.1:10299-11534 GCF_001531365.2 Cynara cardunculus var. scolymus
ATAACAAATCTTCAGTAAACTATTGTGAAAAATGATCTTCACATTCAACATCTCTCAGTCGTTGTAGCACACAAATAATCATTCTTTAATCATCTTCACTCGCATTTCTTCTTTTGAGTCTTTTGCCATTTTCAAAGTTACTCCCCCTTGATCTTTGCATCAGATTCCCTTTAACAATGTTCGGAAATGAATATTTCATTCATTATTACATATACTCCCCCTTATGATGAAATGAGAATCATTCCATAATACAAAAGATGAATGAAATTTTCCATTTCAACCGTCAAATCATGAAATTGTAAGTAGATCTTTGCAAATCAACTTATTTAATCTTTTCAGATTAAGGGAATAGGAAGGTAACAACCAATTTCAACGTATGAAATTGTTTTCAATCTTATAAAAAGATTAGCCTGTGAGTATAGCAGATATACTCAGTACAACAGATGTACTGTATATATGAGACTTTTTGATGTTCATCTCACCAGTTCTTCCATTCAATCATCGATAGCTAAAAAATAGCATATCTATGAACGTTTTGGCAAATTAACATATAAAATGCTAAATCTGTGTAGTGTAAAAGAATAAAGCAACTTATGCTTCTATTTAGGCTCAAAAAAATAAACCGTGTGGACTACACAAATTTATCAGACTCGATATGTGATCAAAAAGACTTGAAGGGGTTACATATATCCTTCTGATTCAATATCAACTTTCTCCAAATGAGAAACTGATAGATGATGAACTGCGTGCCCCAAATGTTATTGAAACATTTATCTGTTGAGAGATAAAGGAGTAGTTGGTGGGGTTGTGACAAGAATTGGCCTGGGCTTTGCCTTTTTCAATATTAGTCTCCAAAGAATCGAGAACTAATAGATTATGTGGTATGCCCGGATTATGTAAGTTTGGAACAGGATATTCGTATTCTTTTAATCCTGACACAACTCTCGTCAATTTTTTTAGCTCACAACAACTACCCCTCTCTTTTTCATTTTAGTCTCGGCACACAAACCCTTTGTATCTTGGCTCACTCAGATATGGTTGTCCTCTTGGGTAGGTCTGTCGGTTTTGACATTCCATAGAGGTATTTCTGATAAGCACTCAGTCCGTCCTAAAATATTGCATTACACACATATCATCACAATGGATGATCAAAATATTATTTCATTAAAGCACAATGATCAGATAAATGTTGATCAATTAATTTGGCTTTAAGCACGATCAATAAAGAATGAAGC
>NW_020201584.1:14082-41464 GCF_001531365.2 Cynara cardunculus var. scolymus
CAGTTCAGCAATCTTAGTTCTCAACTCCTTTATGATATCTGCCATTAGAAACAAATTGATCAGTTAAGGATCTATGCAGTGAAATCAGATAAAAGAAATATGAACAGTTAAGCTCAAAAAGAATAGAAAAACACAAACACTGAAAACACACACAAAAACAGATATACAATGATCCAAAAAGAAATCTAAACACAAACAAACTAAGAACCCAAAATAGTCCAAAACAATAATCCAAGTCCAAAAACTTGATACAAGCACAAATCAAACAATATCAACTCTTTACAAATGAATATTCTATCTGCTCTCGGAATTGCTATAAAAAGTCCACTTGAATATGGATCCACTTCTCACAGCTCTAAATTGGGCAACACCCTTGCATCAGACACTTCTTGTAACAACTAATTCTGCATCATCTTCTGCAGACCGTGCACTTTGTAGTTGCTATATCAAAACTTCTTAAACAATCTGCTGTCAAGATGGTTGCTGTCAAAAAGGTTGCTGCTGCTGTTCTTGTTTCTTCTTTACACCAACAGCTTCCAAACCTGTGTAGCTGTGTTAAGACCTGCAACTCAAACCTGTTCAATGTGTTGTTTTGCTGCTGTTGCTGTCTTCTTGTTACTGTCAAAACAGTTTTAAAACAGCCTTAACCAGTCTAGCAAACAACAGTCTAGATAAAATGATTAATGCAAGCTGTTTAAAATCTGTTGATGTTTAAAACAGCTTAAAAATGAAATTGCTGTTACAAGATTGAATCTAATAAACCTTGACTATCAACCTTGCTGCTTAAACCTGTTTTACCTGCTGCTGTCAAGATCACAGCAACTTGTTGCTACTGCTGTTTCTTGTTGCTGTCAAGATCACAACACAGATAACAAATACAAACACAGCTGTTTTGTTTTGACGTTGCTGCTTAAACACAGCACACTTGTTTCTGCTGTTTCTTTCTTCTTTATGCTTGTTGCTACACACTGCTGTTACCAATCAAACCAATCAAACCTGCTGTTGTTTTACAAAACCTGTTGTTTCAAATCTTGCTGTTAACTATTTTCCAAACAAAAAACAGTCACAAAATCAATGCTAAACCAATGCAAAACCAATGCTAGCTGCTGTTTTAAAAGGCTGTTGCTGCTGCTTGCTTAACACTGCACACAACACATTTGTTTAACACAGTCTGCTCAACAGTTTGCTTCCATACTGCTTCAAATCTGTTTAAAAACAGTTCAAGACTACACACCAAACTCAGTCAAGATAACTTCTGTTCCAGACTCAAAACCTGTTGTATATTACTAAACTACACAATCTGCTTCTGTACTTGAAATAAACTCTAAACAGTTCAAAATAAACTGTTAAACAGTTGCTTCTGTAATTGAAGTATAACAACCTCACCAACAGTAATCAAGATACCAACAGTAATCAAAACAGACTACCAGCTAGTACAATCATCACATGTGCATCAGACAGCAGATTTAGACTACAAACATGCAACTGAATCAGTTCAATGAACAATTGATTTATAAAAGCAAAGAACCTGCAGTTGTGAACCTACTGTGAACCTGTGATGAACCTGCTGTGAAGTTGTGATGAATCTGCTGTGAACCTGTAATGAACCTGCTGCTGCTGCTGTTGCTGTGGAGCTGTTCCAAACCTATTTTAAAACTGGATGATGCTATCACAGCTGTGTTGCTGTGTTACCTACTGTCAAGTACAACTAACCACCAATCAACAAAGTACCTAAAACAAAACTTAAAACAAATGCAGCTTCAACAAAGCTTCAACAACAGCAATACTACATTAAACTAAATCGGACAGATGTAAATCTTAAACCTGAAGGCATAAGAGTCTAAACCTGACAACAGTCTAAACCGAACATCACATGAATATAAACCTGTCACAACTAGAATGTTAATCTGACAGCTTGAATGTACACCGGACACTATATGAAACACAGACACAGAACAAGGGTATAAACCGGAGAATTAAGAATCCCAATGAAAACATTCAAAATAGAATCGATTCTTGTCAAGATGTTCAAAGTATTGAGTGATTTATCAAAAAGAATCAAGAAATAATGAACAAATTCGAATCTGGGTAAAAGGAATTAAACGGATTAGAAGTCCGCTCAAAATACTTCGATGCACAAATTCTAAGTCCTAAACCAATCAACTCCGCTTAAAGCAAAACCTAAACCGCTCACTAMTCCGGTCAAGGGTTGATCGGTATACATGAATACCGGACAATCTGAGATGGAAGACTTACCTGTTTAGACGAATCCGAACACTATCAGATCAAGATTGATCGGTTTACGTCTCCGCTCGTTCTCCGCTCATCTCCGCTCAAGTGATGTGCGGTGAAGATGAACACCGCTTGAGGAATCCGATCAAGGATCGTGCGGTTTAACCTACCTTAGTCTTCATGATGAACAATCCGATTGATACTTCTACAAGATGCTTCTCGGTTTATTGATGAAGATATGTTGAAGAAACCAGACTCTTATCTGGACAATTTAATGGGCTTAAAAAAACATCGGGCCTTAGAAATGTTGGACGGATTAACAAAAATAAAACCAAACTCAAAATAAAACCAGATCAAAAACTATTAAAAAAACACAAAAACAAAAAAAAAATTAACAACAAAATGGATCAAAAACACTGACATTAAGAAAAAAAACAAGAACACGAAAAAATTTAAAAACACAAAAATCCGATTAAATCTTGATAAAAATTGATCAAATCAGAAAAGTTTGTGAATAACAAAGATTCACMACAMGATTTCGAGCATTTTGATCATATTTTTAACACAAAAACACAAGATTTTTATGAAAAAATCGGATCAAAAACAAAACAAAAAATTAAGAACGCGAAGAACACGAAAAAATTCAGAAACAAAATTCACTTATCTTTCTTTGATCTTTGATTTCTTGCATCCTGCTTTGATAGCAATTGTGAGGTCTAATTTCACTAATCAATCTTCAATAATCTTCACATCAATGGCAGATTATTAGATTTAACAATAAGAACATTGAGAGAGAAAAAGTCAATCTTCTAAGCTTTGGTCAAACTCTCTATTATGCACGTAATCTTATAATGAAACTCCTCTTACACTAATTACAAAGACTTAACCATATTTATATGGTCAAACTATCTTATCAAAGTCAAAGTCAAACCTATAAGAAAAGTCAAACACGCTGACTTTTTACAATTATAGACTATTTATAAACTTTCAAGACGAATACAATTAATACTGATTTCTCAGTCCTAACAATACCAGAGTCCAAGATTGGTAGTCCCTTTCAGATAACGAAAAATGCGCTTAACAACACTTAAATGGGACTCCTTTGGATTAGCCTGATATCTAGCACAAAGATGTGTTGAAAACATAATATACGGTCTACAAGACGTTAAACTGATTAAAGAACCAATCATGCCTCTATATGTTTTCTGATCTAAAGCTTTTCCAGATGGATCAGCATGTAGTTTTGAACCATGAGCCATAGGTGTTTTACCAGATGAACAATTTTCCAAATTAAATTTCTTCAGGATATCAAAAATATTTTTTGTTTGACATATAAAAATTCTTGAAGATAATTGTTTGACTTGAAGTCCTAAAATGAAGTTCATCTCACCCATCATGCTCATTTTAAAACGAGAAACCGTCAAGGCAGAAAAGTTTTTGTAGTATTTTCGGTTCGTAGATCCAAATATTATATCATCTACATAAATTTGTATCAAATTAATATCCAACTTTTCCTTTTTAATGAAGAGAGTTGTATCAATGTTA
The DNA here is from genome assembly GCF_001531365.2 of Cynara cardunculus var. scolymus. Taxonomy (NCBI): domain Eukaryota; kingdom Viridiplantae; phylum Streptophyta; class Magnoliopsida; order Asterales; family Asteraceae; genus Cynara; species Cynara cardunculus. The sequence continues at coordinate 17,860 of NW_020201584.1, forward strand.
CTTTTCGAGAAACCAGATTTTACCAGAATTTAAGTGAGAATATCGTACCAGGCTCTCAGTGCTTGTTTAAGACCATATAAGGCTCTGTCAAGAATATATACATGATCAGGCTTTTACTCATCCACAAAACCTTCCGGTTGAGCAACATAGACTTCTTCTTTGAGAATACCATAAAAAATGTTGTCTTGACGTCCATCTGATAAACCGTGAAATCTTTGTGTGCAGCGTACGCCAAGAACATCCTTATAGCTTCAATCCGTGCTACCGGGGCAAAGGTTTCATCGTAGTCAACGCCTTCTTGCTGATTGTATTCTTTAGCGACAAGTCGTGCTTTATTTCTGACAACAACTCCGTCTTCATCTTTTTTATTCTTGAAAACCCACTTTGTACTGATAATCGTCTTATTACGGGGACACGGAACCAATCTCCAGACCTTTGACGCTTCAAACTGATTCAGCTTCTTCTGTATTGCAATTATCCAGTCCGGATCTGCTAAGGCTTCAGACACTTTAGATGGTTCAATATTACTTAAGAAAGTTGTTAAAACCCAGATCTGACAATAGAACAATTTAATAAGGAAATTCAAGAGAAATTTGTAGAAGAAAAAGATGAAATAGAAATCGACGGCGCTTTCTTTATTTAATTGAAAATTACAAACTCTTAAGAACCCTAATCGACTCTCATAAGATGTATCTGAATCTATGTGTTTACAATAAATTTTCTATTTGCTCTTATTCATTTTTCTCTACCTGAAACACTACTTATATAGGCAGTACTTCATGATAATCTGAATAGGATTAGCCTTATCCAAAATAGGATTAGCCTTATCCAGAATAGGATTCTGAAAATAGTCGTCTTGAAGGACCAGAGGATAGATAGACCAGAGAGGCTCTGGTCCTCTTCACAGAGGCTCTAGTGTCTCTTACAGAGGCTCTGGTTCTGATGTCTTCACAAAGGCTCTGGTTCTTCTTACAGAGGCTTTGGCCGTCCATACTTGGTCGATTTAGCACAGCGGCTGGTCTTCTTCCAGACGTTAGACGTTTTGGCACAACAGCATCTTCAGATGTTCCATTCTTAGCCCCGATTGCTTAATAAAACTTTTTGAGATATTTATTAGGATCAAACTGATGCTAACAATCTCCCCCAAAGTTTTATGAAGCAAGCACCTTCATGAAGTCATCAGGTCTTCTCCGTTCTGCTTTCTTGATTAAAGCTTAGAGTGCTTGGTCTGGATGGAAAATTCAAGATCCCCCCCTGAATATAGCTCTTTGTTCTTCAATTTCAACGTTTAGATCAAATCAGATTCAATGTGAATGCAGCACCACTGATTGCACATGATGCAACTTTAATCTGCCCACAATCCAGCACATTCTTTGAAGCACAGAATAGCCACTCACCYCAAAAGTAGCAAATTCATCCAAAAAGGGATAGATAAATGTGTGAATTACTTGACAAAACAGTGCAAACAGTCTTATGATAAAGAAACTTTCATTGAACTGTAAGTTGAGTAGGAATTCAGCTTTAGAGCTTGATTCAATTGAAGATAACTTGAATAACCAAAGCAAACACCATTGTTATTGAGAAGTGGAGAGAAGAATTAACATTTAAGCTTTATGACATCAAGAAACAACAGGTCAATTCAAAGAAAATTGACAGAATTGCTATTAAAAGGCAAAACATGAAGGAAATTGCCATAAACATGTAGGAATGGTGTTTACAGGCAAAAAAAAATTTAAGCTATTATAGATTCAAATCCACAAAAAGAGAGAAGATGAAAGAATACTCAAGATATTGGCGATAAATATATGTTTGGCAAATAAAACGCCAATTGCCTTAGGCTGTGAGTACCATGAACTCTTGCTAAAACGCCTACGCGTAGATTTGACAAAATCAAGGTTCAATAAGTCGATTGACTCCAAGAAACCCTATTGACCAAAAGATTCAGATCAAAATAGGTTCAAATTCATCCAAGAACAAATCCCTTAGAAGGAATTTGATTAAAACATTTAAACATATGATGAAATCAGAGTTTTTGGGACCAAACTGCAGTCGAACAGGAAGCAGTTCATGAGAGTATTTTTCAAGAAAATTGAATCTACTGCCAGAAAGATCGTATCGATAGAAGTTAATCGATTTGTCTCTAATACCACTTGTTAAAACCCAGATCTGACAATAGAACAATTTAATAAGGAAATTCAAGAGAAATTTGTAGAAGAAAAAGATGAAATAGAAATCGACGACGCTTTCTTTATTGAATTGAAAATTACAAACTCTCAAGAACACTAATCGACTCTCATGAGATGTATCTGAATCTATGTGTTTACAATAAATTTTCTATTTGCTCTCATTCATTTTTCTCTGCCTGAAATACTACTTATATAGGCAATAATTCATGATAATCTGAATAGGATTAGCCTTATCCAAAATAGGATTAGCCTTATCCAGAATAGGATTCTGAAAATAGTTGTCTTGAAGGACCAGAGGATAGACCAAAGGATAGACAGACTAGAGAGGCTCTGGTCCTCTTCACAAAGGCTCTGGTGTCTCTTACAGAGGCTCTGGTTCTGATGTCTTCACAGAGGCTCTGGTTCTTCTTACAGAGGCTCTGGCCGTCCATACTTGGTCGATTTAGCACAGCGGCTGGTCTTCTTCCAGACTTAGACGTTTTGGCACAACAACATCTTCAGATGTTCCATTCTTAGCCCCGATTGCTTAATAAAACTTTTTGAGATATTTATTAGGATCAAATTGATGCTAACAAAAGTGGAGTAGACACACTCATTAGCAGAAGCAGACCGAGTACGAATAGAAGCAGGTGGATCACCAATAATTTGATTTATTGGATGATCTCTGGTCCACTTTGTTCTATAAGGTAGGGGAATATATGAACTTTGATCAGAATTTTGATCAATATAAGTATTGGGGGAATTGTTCTTAACAGGTTCAGGTAAAGGTTCATTATTTGGAACTGAGATAGGCTGAATATCTACCTGAGGTAAGGTAATTTCATCTTGAACAACCGACACCTCTGGCAAATTAACATTTGAGCCCTCTTTACATTGAACTGGACAATCAAAAGTTTCCATTTCTATTTCTTCACCAAGATCTTCTGTTTCTTCTTCAGTTACTGGAACATCAACAGATGGACCAGATAACTGTTGTTCAGATTGAACATCCCTGGACTAATCATTTGAAGTATTAGGTTTGTTATCATAGTAATCATCGTCAAAATTCTCAAACAAAGAATCTAAATCAGAAAGTTTAGAATCTGAAGACTCATAAATATCAACATTCCATGAAGATTTAATTATCAGACCAAGTCCTGAATCATTTTGTTCAGAAGCCACATCAATCACTTCATCGAATGATACGTTAACGTTCTCATCGACAATTTTCGTCCTTTTATTGTAGACCCTATATGCAGCAGATATTTTCAAGTATCCTATGAATACAACTTCATCAACCTTTGTAGTGAACTTACCTTTATCCTCTCTGTCATTAAGAATGAAACACCTGCAACCAAATACTCAGAAGAATTTGATATTGGGTATTCTTTTATTTATTATCTCATGATGATTTTTACCAAACCTTTTATGAATGAGGGATCGGTTCTGGGTAAAACATACAGTATTCACTGCTTCAGCCCAAAGGAATAATGGAATCCTTGAAAAGGTTAAAAAAATTTACGCCCCGCTTCCACAAGAGTTATGTTTTTGTGTTCAACGACACCATTTTGTTGCGGTGTTCGGGCTGCTGAAAAGGTATACGAGATACCATGAGATTCTAAGAATGAGCCAATAATCTTGTTCTTGAATTCAGTTTCCTTATCAGTTCTGATTTTCTGAACTAACAACTGTAGATTGACTTGAACAATCTTCAAGAAATAAATAATAGTCTCAGCTGCTTCATCCTTTGACCTCAGAAAGTGAACCCATGTATATCTAGAATAGTCATCAACAATGACTAGCACATACTTCTTCCCATTAATACTTTGTACTCTCATAGGATCACAAAGATCCATATGAAGTAGATAAAGAGGACGTTCGGTGTTGAACTCTGTTTTTGACTTGTGTGAAGCTTTCTTCAGTTTACTCAATTCACATGCGCTGCAAACATGATCTTTATGAAACTTTAGAACTAGAATCCCTTTTACCAACTTGTCACAAACCAACTTGTTCAAATTCTTGAAGTTAAGATGTGAAAGACGTCGATGACACAACAAGTTTTGCTGCAAAGAGGCCTTGGATATCAAATAGACTTTAGTATCCACTTGTGTATTGTGTAGAGGTTTGATCTTCTGACTCCATCTAGTAGCACTTTACCATCAGTAGTACGGATACTGCACTTGTTACTTAAAACAAACATCTAGATTTTTATCGCAAAATTGACCTATACTAAAAAGATTATGTCCAAGTCCTTTGACACTCTTGAAATTACATCACCGTATCCAAGGATAGGCGCATATTGATCGTTACCAAACCTTACCGTTCCACCAAAAGATTCAACAAAATTAGCTAACAACTCTTTTCTACCAGTCATGTGCTTAGAACATCCTGAGTCTAAAAACCACACATGCCGGTTTACCTGTACAGTGAATCAATTGGGTTTAGGTACCCATTTTAGAATGGGTTGTAACACTCCATACCACACATTGTGATGATCCCAGATCTCTCAATAACACTAATAATTAAGTTAAGAATAACCAAATTATAGTGTTTGGATGAATAAAATGATGAACACTCAAGAATAATTTATGAACATTCAAAGAATATACTTGAGTGTCAAAGGTTTCACTTTATTTCAATGATTGTGAAAAAGGTAAAAGTGTCTTAGATTAAAATAGGCCTAACCACCTATTTATACTAGTAATCTAGCTAAGAAGATAAGTATCTAGTGAGACTATTTAGCTAATCTTCTAAGAACAGATAAAGCTTATCTAAACATGATAAACATCAAAACAAGATAAACTTTGTAGAATCCAGCTGTTGATTGGTCATCTCCAGTTGTCTTCCATGGGGTGTTGGTTCAACCTTATCTTCATATCTTCATCGCATGCCTCTGGTTGAACTAGTAAGGAAAACTCCAAGTGTTAGTACCCAGAGGGGTTATGAAGATGCACTTTCATCGCATCTCTGGTCAGTTCATCAACCTTCTGGTTGTTCTTCAGACTTAGCCATTTTTCCTTGAAGTCTTCCATCGGCCTTCTGGTTCTTCATCACTTGTTTGTCTTCATTACTTCCATGCATAAGACTTACGGGATCTAACAATCTCCCCCTAAGTAATGAAAGAATAAACATGAACTATTCTAGAAACATTTAAAGTGTAAACGAAGAACAAAGCTATTCTAAAGAAAAGTATCTTTTGCCAAATTTTCATTCGAACAAAATGATGAATTCTTACAACGATGAAATGAAAGATATTACAATACAAAACATACGTAAGACTACATCTATGGTCTCCCTTGTGATATTTCCCAAAAGCGCATTAATAGTCCTCTATATTGGATGACTATAGAGATCTCATGAATTAGTCTATGTCCCTCTCCCATCGGCACATGAGGTCTGCCTAACCTATCTCTGAAGACTTTCTGAAACCACTCAAGTGTTTCATTTGAGTACTTGAAGGCTTTAGTTAGTCTAAAAAACTTTTTAGCTCCAAACTCATTTTTGAAAACCAGACCAAGTTCTGGTTGAGTTAATATAAAGGCATACCTCTTCTTTTGCAGGCAAGGGAAGTCTTCATCGGGTGGAGTGCAGGAAAGTCTATCGATGCCAAGTTGAAAAGCAATTTGGAAATCACTCTTAGCTCTATGCTTCACCAAGGTCTCCATCGTCTGCACGGTCGCTCTGTTTGGCATCCCAAATCGTATGCCCTGATCCTGTCGCTTAGTCGTGTATGCATAAAGCTCGATCAAGTCATAGGGATTGAGATTTATCAAGTCATTGTCATTGAAGATGCTCACTTGACCATGGGCTCCTTCCACTGTGTACTCGATATACTTGATGGCTCTATTGGCGAAGGTCCTCATCTTGATGTCCATGACCAACGTTATTCCATCGTTTGAAAAGACAGCCTGTGGTGGTTGAGTAGTCTGTCTAACAAACCTGTGGCGTAGGAGGTTCATGGATTCTTGTGAAAGCATGGGAAGATTGAGAGCTAAACCTTCATCGCGATCATGATATAAATATTGATGGATGTTTTCCATCATGACTGGTTCCCTTGGGGGCACCTCTAGACGTCTCCTTAGCGACTCCATGTTGGCGATGATTTCAACGACGACCCCTTGAGGAGGGTGCCTCGATGAAGAGGGAACATCCACTTGCACCTGGGTTGGTTAGGTTGTGGGTTGTGTTTGGGCTAAGGGTTGAGAATAGGTTGGTGATGGAATGGTTTGGGTTGGCTCGGATTGGGGTAGTTCTAGTTCATTGGGCTCAGGTTGGGTGGTTTCTGGTTCATAGGTTTTTGTTTGTGTGGTTTCTGGTTCATGGGGTTGTGTTGGGTTGAAGGTGGTTGTGGTGAGGTAGGTTGGATTATTGTGGGTTCTGGTTGTATGGGTAAGGTGGTGAAGGGTTATGTGGTGCGTGGGGTTGGTGAAGGGGTTAAGGGTAGGTTGGGTGTTGGTGATGGAGTGAAAGGTGGGTTGGTTTCTATTTATGGGGCGGATGGTTCTTCATCGGATGATGAGCTCAACTTGATGGGTTCTTGGGAGGTGTCGAAGGGAACTTGTACATTGTGTACATCTTCAGAGGGCTGAGCCTCTGGTTCCCTCGCTTGGGTTCCTTGGTTTGATGGAGGTGGTTGGTTTTGTGTTTGATGTGAGGGTGGTGATGCAGCGGATTCCATCGGTTGTGAAGTGGTGGCCTGATTCTCCCCCTCATGAGGACCAAGACCATGATCATCGAGGTCTGATGCTCATGTCTTTGCCTTTTGAGGGGGCGGCTTGATGAGCAGGAGGCTCTACTCCTGTTTTTCTTCCATAGCCGGATGTGGTCGGCTAGTGTGCGTACTTGATCCCTGTTACACCATTGTTCCATGGAGTGAGGAAGAGAGTTCGTTCGATCTTGCTGCTGTAAAAGACTCTTCTTCAACGCATTTGTAGGCTCAACCGACCTGGCGACAAACTTTGCACTTATCTCATTGAATGATGACATAAGTGCCTTTGACAGAGCCCTGATATTGGCCCTAGTGGCAAACTCCGTGGTCGATAATGAAGCGGGTGGGGGCACGGAGGTGGAGGTGGATGTGGATGGAGGAATGGGAAGATCGGCTATGAGTTTCCTCACTTCTGCAGTGAAGGAAGTAAAAGCTTCATCGAAGGATGGAGCTGCAGAGGGGGGGTGGAGGAGGTGGTGGTTGGGGTATGTGGGCTATTTTAGAGGCTGGGAGTGAGGTTAGGGTGGTTTAGATGGTGGCCATTTGGGAGGAGAGGGAGGCTATAGTTTCATCAATTGATGAAGTTGGGAGTGGGGTAGGTTGAGGGAGTTGGGAGATTATGGTGGCTGGGATGGTGTTAAGGGTTTGGGAGATGGTGTTTATCTGGGTGGTGATGGAGGCTAAGGTCTCATCGATCGCAGTTGCCTGGACCATGAGGGTGGCGATGGAATTCATCATGAGTTGGTTTCGTTGGGTGGTAAAGCTGGATGAGGTGTTATGGTGCTGGGTGATGGTTTGTTGTAACATTTGTAGGCGGTTGGTGTTGTCTCAGGTTTGGGTTTTGAGGGATGCAAGGGACAATCGAATAGGGGTTAGATCAATGGATGGGGGGATGTCGACAAAGGCTTGGAACTCAGCCTTTGACTAGATCAGCTAGGTAACCCCTGCAGCCATTTATGTTGCAGGTTGAGCGCCCTTAATGCCTTGTGAAAATGTAGGCATTGAAGGACTTCCACCAAGTCCTCGATAGCCCTCTAGTGAGGAACTATCTCTTGATGTTGCGACATCTTCTTCTTCTTCCTCGGCTTCAGAGGCCGGGTAAGAGAAGTAAGTGTGTTTCCCTTTGCAAGATCAAGTATCAAAAGGGGGGGGGGGTTTGCACGAAGAGGAGATCGCTCTGTATGATCTTGAGGATCATCAATGCAAGAAGCAACACATGCTTCTCGGTGTGTGAAGGGTGGTGGCGAGCCATGAGGCGAAGTGGCTCTTATTTCTTCATCGTCTCTCTGTTGGGAGAGGGGCGATAGATAGTGAGGTTCGTTGGCTATATCATCTCCAGAGGCCCGAAAGAGTGGTCTTTGGATGGCTAGCAGGGATAGGGATTGGACTGGTTCATCCTTGTTCAATACCCCTTTGGTCTTAATCGCCATGGAAATTGTATGTGAAGGGCCGGGGGATGCACGAGGAGTGTCATCATAATCATCTTCATCATCCGATGAAGACGACTCCTGTGCTCCCTCATTAGTGGCAGGGGACGACTCTAAGTGCTCTGGGGTAGCTGCCCTCGGTTCATGGGACAACAGAGAGCATTCATACTTCTGTCTTATCGTAGACGTCTCTGGTATGACGCTGAGCATGGCTCGTGAAACTGTTCTCTCCTTGGTGTAGCCTTCCTTGGAGATCGTTGATCGATGGTCGTTCATCAGGAACTGTGGAGTGCACGGTTCATCGGCCGGTAGATTGTGTCCTCATCGAGTCCCTTATGAAGAGAGCGAGGAATCAAGGAAAGAGAACATAAGTCAAGGGCTTTCCTGCGGCCTTAAGTTTTCATTTCTTGACTACCGTTTCATGGATCTCATTGTAGATGAGGAAAGCATAGTCCATCGGTAGGTTGAAGAAGAGGCTGTAGATTATCGTCATGATGTTGATGTTGCCCTGATCCATCGACCCTAGTTTACAGGTGAGAGCTCTATTCAATATGGAAAAGAACATATTCCACTTTGGGGGCAAGAACTGCCTCTTGAAGTCGGAGGCATTGCGTAGGTCACGATTGTAACCTAGCATTTTGATGAAGCGGAGGATGTCGAAACTTGTTGGTGGCTCAGCGTATTGGTCAATGCCGAGTTCTTGGCGAGTGGGAATGCAAAGAACCTTGGAAACCTTTGCTCGGGAGATTTTTACCGAGCACACCATGTCATTCGGAGCATCTATGTCTCTCATGATTCCACAGTTCTCGGGGATGAATTCACAAGTTTGCCAATACTGTTGGACGTACTTGAGAGGTACGCCATTGTCGGTTAAGGTCAAGGCGGGTTGGAGGATGCAGTTTTGAAAAAATTCAATCATAATTGCAAACCTGTCTTCAAACAGGTTGGTTCGAAGGTCAATAGCGTGATTGTTTGGCTTGATTGGGAGGTACACCAGTGCACGGCTGTCTGTGCCGGTTGATTGCACATGGCTGTCGTTGTTGTTCGATTCGTGGGAGGCGAAAGAAGCCATTGCTGTTGAAGTTGCAAGTTTTGCTTTTTGCAGGTCGTCTTAAGTGTTTGCAGGTTTAGGAAGCGTAAAGAAGAAATGGTTGGGGAAGAAGGTTATTTATAGGTGGAGAATGAGAAACGGTTTTAAGGAAATATTATATTAAAAAGGTTAATCATTAGGGTGGGAGATGTTTGGCAAAAAGGTGATTTGGTGGGGATCGTGTGCCGTATTGACTGTACCATGCTATTAATATTGGAGGACACGTGTCAATATGGGGAGAGTAGATGGGTAATGTGAAGGGGTTTATGGGGAACAAGCTGTTGGAATGGCACGCGTGTGTAAGATGATGCTTGGATTATTTGGGATAATTTAAATAATTATCCTAAATAATATCTTTTGAATATCAATCCAATTTTTTTTATATTTTAAAAATTTCATCTAATTGTAAAATAAATACTAATTACGAAGTTTTGGTCTTCTAAAGACCCATGTTGTATAGTTTTTAGTCACAAAAGCTGCAATTTTGTATAATCTTTAAAAGGTTTTCAATTAAGATGTGTTTTTGGATTAAAATGATTTTGTTATGGAACCAGAGACGCTCTGGTTGGTCATGACTCTTAGGATGGGGAACCAGAGGTCTCTAGTTGAGAGTGATGAAGAAGTTCATCGATGGAATGTTGGGTTGTATTGTGACATCCGAAAATTTAAATACCAGGTTAGTAGCTAGATAGCACTTTAGAAATATTATTAACACTCAAGTAGAGCGATTAGAGCTTAAGTAGTTAGAAATCCCGGTAGGTTGCGTAGAAAACACTGTTTCGACCCGTAATGAACCGGATCGTCTTAAAAAATGGCAAACACTCCAAATAATTTTTTAAAACTTGCATAAAATATAGAGTCTACATATTTTAAATATTTTTTACTTAAAATTATATTTAAGGAATTTATTTATCTCATAAAAATAGGAATTTGGGCATTTTTCTCAATTTTCTCACAAATATACCCAACTTATTAAATTATGGGCTAAATTTTTTACAAAACAAAAGTAGAGAGAGGCCCATAGGCCCATCTAATGCCCCCCACCCCCTCTCCTCTACATATAACTACATTTTGAAATTTAAAAATACTCATTTCTTATTCTCTTGGCAACCTTTCATCTCCTTACTCTCCCTCACTTTTCATCTACTACTCTCTCCCTCCATCTTCTTCTTCAAGAAATAAAATTCAGCCATTTAATCATTGAAAATAAAAGATTCAAGAAACAAAACTTGAAGAAATCATCTTCTTTTAATCAAAGGTAAGAACATTTGTTAGTATTTTGGCTTTACTTTATGCACCTTTAGTGCCATTTTCTTGTCATTTTCATACTTTTAAGTTTACAAAGGAGAGGTGTTCTTCATTCTAAGTTCTAAGGGTAGATTTTACACCAAATACATGAAAAATGTTCTTAATATGGTGAATATTAGTGACCTAACCATCTAGAACTTTTGAAAAACAAGAAAAACGTTCATTTCATGCATTTTTGTATCTCTTATGGAATCTGAGTCCTCTTTCATTTTTGTTACCAAGAATATTGTATTTTATATATTATTACTTTAATATTGAATAGTAGAGTGATCTTATTTCATAAAATCAAATTTTTTTGGAAATTTTGATGCATAAAAGTCCATTTTTGCATAAAAGAATGACTTTTCTCCTAGACAGATTCATTGCATGAGTTTGGAACGACCATATCTGGTTGTGTATGGACCCAATAAGCATGAATATTTTTTCCTCAAAAATATTTAGTGTATTAGTTTTCAAACCCAAGTGGAATCATGAGAAAATATGACCTTATGACCTCAAAACACCCGAAACAAATTTGGTGTGCAACAGTGGTTGGTCAGAAATTTTGTGTCTCATTGTTCATCTATAACTCATAGAAGACACATCAAAACTCATGAATTTTACCTCTGGAGTATAACTTAGAGTGTTAGATTTCAAAAAAGTCTAACCCCACCCAAAAACATGGTAATTTAGGGGTTCAACCGATTTTTACAAAATAAGTGTGCAATCTGTCCAGACTTGATAGATTTCCACATGCATGTTTAAACAACCATAACTCCCAAACTATACACCCAAATATAATGATTCTTTTTGGAAAAGCTATACTTATGTGTTAGATTTAAAATATTCATGAACCACTAGAAAATAATAAGTATAACTCCTTCAAAATGGTGTAACATTAAGAAGGGGTTTTCTGATTTGAAAGCTGTAATCACTGTTTTGTTAAAATTTGTTTGAGACCCTTCCACTCATCCAAAAATCTTGATTTTTGGTCATAATGATCCTAACTCAGTATACTAAAACATATAAAGTTTTTGGAAAATATACTTCTTGGATGAGGGTGAACCATGGACATTATTGAGTCACAAAGATTCTGTCAGCATGCATGATTTCCTAAAACCACTAAAGATTGGACTCTTAAACCATAAACCGCATAATAAGCATATAAAGTGCTTAAAACTTGATTTTTATCTTAAGAACATAAAGAGGCATTTTATAAGAAGTAAAGGTAGAATAGTAACCTTAACTTTTAAGAGTTTGACAACAGTTCATTTTCTATAGGGATTCACTAAAAGGACTTTACCAAGACGTACCATTTGATCACTCAACCATCTTCTCCGTGAAAGAAAAGGTGAGTATTCACAGTCCCTTTTTAAATCCATCGTTATTTGGGGGAAAAACATGTATAAAAGTAGTTGATGTTTGTATGAAATATATAATGTGTTTAAATCGTGGATACAAATTGATTATATGAAATATGCATAAAAATGAAATTGTGAATACGAGTACTAACACTATGTACGTTAGTAAAAATTGTGTTTGGGTTAATTAAAAAGTCCCACTTGGTTACACTACTTATTAACTCGTATGAGCCGATAGTTTAAGTGAATAGCGCTATTTGGATTGATAATCACACCTTTTATTGACGAGTAGGGGTGCATTTAACTAAAACACGGGTTCTACACATGTGGTTTAAACACCACCGCTGAGGTAGTTCGGTATAAAGGGCCTAGTTGTCGCAGGTTTAGTAGTGGCCCAACACTTAAACTTACTTGGAGTACATTGTGCCTCGTTAAAAGTGCTACACGTTTGAAAGTTATTACGAGTAAGTAAAAGACTTACTCGAACTAAATATTGCATAAAAATTTGTTGTACATTGAAAACTTGTGAACTCACCAAGTCTTGTAATTGACACTTGTTTTAACGTGCTTTTCAGGGGTAAGAAAGGCACATGGTGGCATTTAAAAGAAGTCGCGTTTCAATCATCACCTTCGAATTTTTTTTTTTAATTTACAAACTTGTCGTTTTGGGAATGTAAACTATGGTTAGTGATGTAATGAAGTTTTAATGTATGGTGGTGTTATTTATACTCTATTGCTATGAGACTCTACATGCCATACCTCGTGTTTTCGCTTAGCGGGGTGTGACATATTTGGTATAAGAGCGGTAGGTTATAGAGAATACCGGTTTTCTAAGAAAACCATACACTATAACCCAAAATTTTACAAAATAATTTTCTTAAAAGAGTCTCAAATATTCGAAACGAACATACTACTAATATAACTAGAATGAGTGCCTTCATAGCATACTTTAATTAGACAGAGCCTGATCACCTATGTCTAATTAAGCATGTATATGGAAAGACGTGGACCGGTTATGTTAGCTGTTCGTCTAAAGTTAAGAACTTCTTACTCAAATAAGAAAAGCACGATTTGCATGTGTGGGTTTGCATAAATATTGCATGTTTTTGATATTTATAAGGATTCGTTCAATAATTTAAATTTTGTTAAATATCACAGCACTATGTCGTCAACTAATGAATATTCAAACTCCGAAGAGTACGACCCCTCCGAGCATAGTTACGATAGTGACAACGATGTCACCGAGTCCCCGACGCGATCACCTACCCCTGTGCCACCCCGCCCTATGCCCGCGCATCCATTAGCGGCACATGGAGTTAGAGTTTGGGCCACCGCCCGAAAGAGCATTCCTCCGCCCGTAAGGGTGTCTTTCTCCGCCTCTTTCGGAGTTGGGAGGGAGTCATCTCAGTCACGCACCCGTAGCGTGACGCCCCCACCTACTACCAGGGCCACGTCGGAGCGCTTTCCGGGCATGACCACCTTAGAGAACCTATGGGTTTTGGGCATCGCCCAAGACCTAGATATGTGTGAGCTTAGGTTGGATCATCATCGACACTTCACCGACAGGGTGATTATGGCCCTAGGCATACAAGACAATGTGATGGATCGCTCGTTGGAGTTGATTAACACCGCTAGGGGAGTGATTCGGAGGTTATATACCTACTTGGCGTTGTTAGCGGGAGTTTTGGTAATAGTGATGGGACTAATTGTTTGGATCTAATGCGCTAGAAGAGTCTATTTTACTAAGCTTTTGATAGATCAAACTAAGAATCTTCTTTTGGGGCATGTAGCCGTGACTTATGAACAATTTCTTTCTTTTTGTTGCACGTCTTTATTTTCTTTATGGATGATATGGGTTTTATTTTGGTTAAATTATGTTGATTAATGATTGAATGCCTTTATTATTACAAGTTATTATATATTGCCATGGATGCATGTTTAGATGATTGAATTATGTCGTGAATAATTCAATAAAGTAGATATAATGATAAACAGTAAAAATAACCGAACTTTGATTTGAAATTTGTGCGTTAGAAATATGCCTCCAAGAAGATAAGATCCCGAAATTGCGAGACTTGTGTTCGAGCAAATTCTGGCGGCCCTTCCTAATATAGTTAGCCAAGTAGCAGGAGGCTTGAATGCTAACCAAGCAAACAACCAAGGTTCAGCAGCAAATAGAGACTGTACATATAAAGGCTTTAGGGCTTGCGACCTAAAAGAATTTAATGGGACAGAAGGAGCCGTGGGATTACTTACTTGGATTGAAGGAATGGAGTCCGTCCTTCATATCAGTAAATGTGCTGAAGGAAGCAAAGTGGAGTTTGCAGCTTGTTTACTGCAAGGACGGGCATTGACGTGGTGGAATACCCATATACAAACCCGAGGTCGGGAAACAACCAACAGACTAACATGGGAGGAATTCAAGAAATTACTCAAGGAAGAGTACTGCCTGAGGAGCGAGATCCAGAAGTTAGAAGCAGAACTATGGAATCACGAAATGAAGGGAAGTGATGTAGACTCATACACTGCTCGCTTTCATGAGCTGGCAAAACTGGTGCCACACTTGGTATCACCCAAAGAGAACCGAATTGACCGTTATGTCTGGGGTTTAGCTCCAGAAATCCGAGGGAATGTGACTTCGGCCAATCCAAAAACACTTCAGGACACAGTGAACTTAGCGATAAAACTCACCAACAATGCTATTCGGTCAGGATCATTTGCGAATGATAAAGTCAAGGGTAAGAGAAAAATGGAGGAGCCCGTGAGAAAGAACTACAGCGAGAGGGGCGGTAAGGCCCAAAAAGTGATAAGAAACTTTGGGGCTCAGACACAGACAGTAGAAAAGGACAAGGGAACTTACCCTAGGTGTGACAAGTGCAATAATCACCATGGAAGGAGATGCATCATCTGTCTTAGATGCAACAAAGGAGGTTATTTCGCTAAAGATTGCAGGAGCGGAAGGAGACGAACATGTCATGAGTGCGGAAGCCCGGATCACTTTAGGAATGCATGCCCGAGACTGAACCGACGGCTAGTTACTAACCCAGCATGACCAGTCAACCAAGGAAATCAAGGAGGCCAAGCACGAGGTCGAGCATTTGAGATTGGGGTAGAAGAAGCCAAGCAAGACTCGAACGTGGTCATAGGTACATTCCTCCTGAACAATCATTACGCATCCGTATTATTTGATTCTGGAGCATATAGGAGCTTTGTGTCACTACAATTTAGACCAAAGATTAGTTTAAAGTCACAAAAGCTGGAAGAAGATTTCGTTTTCGAGTTTGCTAATGGACAAGAAGTTAGGACTAAAGACGTAATCACGAATTGTACCTTACGTTTAGCAGAATAAGACTTTAGCATAGACCTTATTCCAATCAGATTAGGAAGCTTTGATGTAGTTGTGGGTATGGATTGGCTATCCAAAAATCGAGCCAAGATATGTTGTTCTGAGAAGACCATCCGAATTTTAAAAGGAAATGAAACACTCGTGGTGCACGGAGAGAAGTCCCAGAGAAATTTCAAGTTAGTAACATGTATGAAGATGCAGAAATACTTGAAAAAGGAATATGTAGCGTTTATGGTCCACATTGTGGATAAGGGAATCGAAGAGAAACACATCCAGGATTTTTCCATAGTTTGGGATTTTCTCGAGGTATTTCCTGATGAGCTGCCAGGATTACCCCCCGTTACTGTAGGTCGAATTCCACATTGACTTAATTCCTGGAGCAGCGACCGTAGCCAAATCACCTTATCGTTTGGCACCATCGAAAATGAAAGAATTGTCAGAACAACTTAAGGAGCTACTCGACAAAGGATTCATCAGACCCAACTCTTCACCCTGGGGAGCTCCAATACTATTTGTTAAAAAGAAAGACGGATCCTTTCGGATGTGCATCGATTATAGGAAACTCAATAAGCTGACCATCAAGAACCGATATCCCCTTCCCCGAATTGATGAATTATTCGATCAACTTCAAGGTGCCACTTACTTTTCAAAGATCGATCTTCGATCCGGATACCGTCAAATGAGGGTCCGTGAGGTAGATATTCCTAGGACGGCATTCAGAACTAGTTATGGTCATAATGAATTCTTAGTTATGCCCTTTGGGTTAACTAACTCGCTAGCAGTTTTCATGGATTTAATGAATAGAGTATGTAGGTCATATTTGGATAAGTTCGTGATTGTATTCATAGATGACATACTGATCTATTCGCAAAACAAGGTGGAGCATGAACAACACTTAAAGTTGACACTTGAGCTGTTAAGGGATCAACAATTGTATGCCAAGTTCTCCAAATGCAAATTTTGGATTCGTAAGGTGCACTTCCTTGGTCATGTGGTAAATGACAAGGGAATTCATGTTGATCCGGCCAAAGTTGAGGCTATAAATAAGTGGGAAGCCCCAAGGACCCCGACGAAAATTCACCAATTTCTCGGTTTAGTAGGTTACTATCGTCGTTTTATTTCAAATTTCTCCAAGATCGCACAACCACTGACGGCATTAACCCAGAAGGATAAGGAGTTCATGTGGAGAGAAAAGCAAGAAGAAGCATTCCAATTGCTCAAGCATAAGCTATGTCACGCACCGATCTTAGCGCTACCAGAATGTACGGAGAATTTTGTGGTATACTGCGATGCGTCACACCTAGGCTTAGGGTGTGTGCTGATGCAAAATGACAAGGTCATTGCTTATGCATCAAGGCAACTCAAGGTTCATGAAAAGAACTACACCACTCATGACTTGAAGCTAGGAGCAGTGGTGTTTGCACTCAAGATTTGGAGACATTATCTCTACGGCACCAAATGCACCATCATCACTGATCACAAAAGCCTTCAACATATCATAGACCAAAAGATGTTGAACATGACGCAATGGAGATGTGTCGAAGTTCTCAACGACTATGACTATGAAATATAGTACCACCCGGGGAAAGCTAACATGGTAGCAGACGCATTAAGCCAGAAAGAAAGGGTAAAACCGTCAAGGGTACGAGCCATAGGGATGCTGATTCAAACGAACCTAAAAATGCAAATTCTTGAAACTCAAAATGAGGTGTTGAAATTGGAGAATCTGAAGAATGAGACCCTGCACCACTTAGAGAAGGAATTCGAAACTCGAGCAGATGGGGTGCATAACTTCAGAGATAGAGTTTGGATACCAAAGGACGACAGCCTTCGGTCAACAATTTTGGAGGAAAGACATCGCTCAAGATACTCAATTCACCCAGGAACCAATAAGATGTACAAAGAGCTAAGAGAGTATTACTGGTGGCCAGGAATGAATATAGACGTTGCTTTGTACGTAAGCCAGTGCCTAACATGCACAAGGGTAAAAACTGAGCATCAAAAACCATCTGGTCTCCTTCAGCAACAAGAGATTCCCCAATGGAAGTGGGATCAGATATCAATAGACTTTGTTACTAAGTTACCTAGGACTAGGAAAGGACATGACTCTATTTGGGTGATAACCGTAGGAAACCGTTGAAATTTCAAGTGGGTGATAAAGTTTTTTTAAAAGTATCTCCATGGAAAGGAGTTGTGCGCTTCAGAAAGAAAGAAAAACTTAGCCCAAGGTACGTTGGTCCATTTGAAATACTCGAAAGAGTAGGACCAGTTGCATACAAACTAAACTTGCCTCAATAGCTTAGTGCCATCCATGATACATTTCACGTATCAAACCTTAAGAAATGTTTAACTGACGAATCATTGGTTCTACCTTTGGAATACATTCAAATTAATGAACGGTTACGCTTCGTTGAAGAGCCGATCGAAATCCTTGACCATAAAGTCAAACATCTGAGACAAAGTAAGATTCTGACCCTAAAAGTTTGATGGAATTCAAGGCATGGACCCGAGTACACTTTGGAATGGGAGGACTTTATGAAAAATAATTACCTGCAGCATTTTATGAAAGAACCAATCGGTGATACCAACAGTTAAATTTCGGGGTGAAATTCCTCTAACAGGGGGAAGCTGTGACATCGGAAAATTTAAATACCAGGTTAGTAGCTAGGTAGCACTTTTGAAATATTATTAACACTCAAGTAGAGCGATTAGAGCTTAAGTAGTTAGAAATCCCGGTAGGTTGCGTATAAAACACTGTTTCGACCCGTAATGAACCGGATCGTCTTATAAAATGCCAAACCCTACAAATAATGTCACACCCCGCTAAAGCAGAAACACAAGGTGTAACACGTAAGCGAGTCACAACAACATATAATAAATAACACCATTCAAGTTTTACAAAAGTTCTAATTTAACATCTATAACTAAGATGTAATAAAATACTTCTTTACAAAAACTTCAACGATGTGCTTAATCGGTATCGCCACAAACATGCTCCAAAAAAACTTCATTTCTCACTTACTTCCTGAAAAGCATGAAACATAAAACAAGTCAACTACAARRAGTTGGTGAGTTCACGGGTTTTCACATGCACAAAACGTTACAATGCATAAATCATTTCTAGCAAAACTATACGTAACTTTTGCACTTAATAAATATAAATCTACAACGATGTTTTAAAACTTGAGACGCTACTGAGCCTTTCCTGACCAATGTGCCCCATTATTTTACGCTACTTCATGCTTTTTCCCCAGTTTAAATAAAAAAGACATTAAAAGTGGGGCCGTGAATACTCACTAGTTAGCCGATGAATATCCAAGGATTTGATGACGTCTCAAGCGCTGAACGTCCTGCCCTAACCTTCCTAAACAGTCCAATGACCAGAAATTAGATTACCTATGGGTTCTCGACAGAGATAAAGTCAAGTTATATCTTATGTAATGCCAATGGTTTTTATGAATTAAAGTTGATATTTTTTATTAATTGCTCTAAAAATAGTCCAAAATGTATGCGCCTAAAAGCTACCATTTGGACAGAATATAAATTCTAAATCTGACATTTTTGTCTTCACAAATCATTACCAAAAAGGAACCTTCCACAACTCTTTTTATGTCAAAGTTTTATACCCACCAAAATAGGGAGTTAAACAGACTTTTCCCAAATTTCAAAAACTAAAGATGGGTTTAAGGTAATCATCATTACCCTACCCCTTTGAGTGACACAGCCCCTCCAAAAAAAATTGCACACTATTCGAGTGGCGGCCATTTGGGGGGTCTAAACTCATCATTTTCCAAAGATTGTAAATTTATTTTAAAGCTAACACATTAAGCTAGCTTCTAAAAGAAGATTCACCTATTTTTAACGAGTTTTTTTTAAAGAATATAACCGATTTAAGATGCATGCAAGATTCTGTCAGCAAAGTTCTTTTTACACGATAAACTTGTATCAAGAACTTAACAGTTCAGAACTCAGCTTTTAAGGGCCAAAAACCCGCATGCAAGTTCCTTTACCAACTTTTTTTGAGTTCTAATCCTTTGCAGTTCATAGATTACCATTAGCTTGAAGACATTTCCATGTCATCGATGTATAATCTCCCACCTTAGACTCTCGAGAAAGTTTGTTTATAAAAATATCGAAGAGAAAAGTGTAAGAAAATAAGAAATCTTGACGAAGAACGGGAATAATAAAATTAGTCCCTTACCTGTTGAATGAAATCTTGAATAATCCTCAAGATGGAAATGTTGTTAGAAGAAGAAATCGGCTGGAAAGGTACGGTTTAGAGAGAGAGATATTCGAGCGAAGTGTTTATGCAAGGTGGAAGGTGAAAAAAATGAGAGTTTTCAAAGGATGAGGGGTATATATATGAGGGATTTAAGAAAGGAAATGGGTTGGCCTCAAAGGCCCAAGTCCATTTAAAAACAAATTATTTTTCTTTTAAACAACATAAGGCCCATTTAAATTTATAATATCAACTTTATTATCTTAGGAGCATTTGTTAATATATTTTGGCATTACATAAGTTAACTTTATCTGCTACTCATCGAAACAAAGTTCACTAAACTATACTTTGGGAACTAAGGCAGATGAATTCCAAATCAATCATGACTAGATCCTAAATAAATATAACTCTAAATTTTGGTACCCTACAAAGGTGCTAACCTGATGCTCCAAAATGACGGATGTCACAGTCTCCCCAAGTCAGAAAAATTTCGTCCTGAAATTTATTCGTCAGTCCTTAACTTCGGACTCGATTGGGAACAAGTGGGGGTACTTGTTTTTCATAAAATCCTCTCTTTCCCACGTGTACTCCGGCCTATGTTTTGATGTCCAATGAACTTTTACAATTGGAATTTTGCTGTGCCTCAACTGCTTGACTTTTCTGTCCATGATTTTTGTTGGTTTTTCAATGAAGCACAGATGTTCGCTAATTTGTACATCTCCCAATGGCATTACCAGAGTTTCATCGGTTAAGCACTTTCTGAGATTTGACACATGAAATGTATCATGAATTGCGCTCAGCTCTTGTGGCAGTTTGGTCCAATTCTCTCGGCTATTTCTAATGGACCAAAAAATCGGGGACCCAATTTCCCTCTTTTCCCAAAAAGCATTATTCCTTTTCATGGAGAGACTTTTAGAAGTACTTTATCTCCTTTTTGAAACTCTAATGGTCTCCTCCGATTATCAGCATAACTTTTCTGACGATCTTTTGCAGCCTTGAGTCGATCCTTGATGATTACAATCTTGTCAGTAGTCTTGATAGTCCGTATGATCAATCTTCAAGCATTCTTCTATGAATCAATGACAAATCTAACATGAACATTCAAGAACATCATATAAGAGAGTTGAGAGAGAAAGTCAAACATTCAAAGCTTTGGTCAAACCTTCTTTACGTAATATGATTTACAATAAAGCTCTCTTTCCTAAATTTACAAAGACATCACCCTATTTATAGGGTCAAACTTCTAAACATAGTCAAAGTTAAACTCCTATAAGAAAAGTCAAACACGATGACTTTTACAAATATAGACAATATTTAACTTTCAAGACGAATACAATTTTATATAGAATTTCATTCCTAACATTATCCCCCTTTGTATTCAGACTTTAAAGAAATTCTGCACTTTGAGTCCTGTTTGAACTTTGAATCTTTAAGCACATTATGTCATCTTCAAAAGAATTCTTCAACTTGGAATCTTAAAACAATCAACTGTTGAGATAGATCTTCTAGCATTCTCCCCCTCGAATGTAGAACAACAATGATCTTCTCTCTTGACAATGTAGAACAGTAATCATCAGAAACAATGTACAACATTTGATCTTCAAAGGATCTTCAGATAACAAATCCCAAACTTTTCTTTGGTAAACTTTTGAAACATTGATCTTCTCATTCAAAAACTTTCAGTCGTTGTAACACATGAATAATCTTTCTGTGATTATCTCCAGTCGCACTTCTTTTGAGTCTWTTGCCAATTTCGAAGTTACTCCCCCTTGATCTTTCCATCAAATTCCCTTTAAAAAGTTCGGAAATGAATATTTCATTCATTATTACATACTCCCCTTATGATGAAATGAGAATCATTCCATAATACATGATTCTTTAATTCTCCGCATAAGCCGTCAATTCATGAAGATGTAAGTACATCTTTGAAAATCCACTTATTTAATCTTTTCAGATTAAGGGAATGGGAAGGTAACATCCAATTTCAACAAATGAAATTGTTTTCAATCTTATAAAAAAATTGGCCTGTGAGTATAACAGATATACTCAGTACAACGGATGTACGGTATATATGAGACTTTTTAATGCTCATCTCACCAGGTCTTCCATTCAATCATTGGTAGCTAAAAAATAGCATATCTATGAATGTTTTGGCAAATTAACATATAAAATGCTAAATCTGTGTAGTGTAGAAAAATAAAGCAACTAATGCTTCTGTTTAGGCTCAAAAAGATAAATCGTGTGGACTACACAAATTTATCAGACTCAATATGTGATCAAAAAGACTTGAAGGGGGACATATATCCTTCTGATTCAATATCAACTTTCTCTAAATGAGAAATTGATAGATGATGAGCTGCGTGCCCCAAGTGTTATCGAAACACTTATCTGTTAAGAGATAAATGAGTAGTTGGTGGGGTTGTGACAAGAATTATCCTGGGCTTTGCCTTTTTCAATATTAGTCTCGAAAGAATTGAGAACTAATAGATTGTGTGGTATGCTCGGATTACATAAGTTTGGAACAAGATTCTCATTTTCTTTTAATCCTAACACAACTCTCGTCAATTCTTTTAGCTCACAACAACTACCCCTCTCTTTTTCATTTTAGTCTCAGCACACAAACACTTTTTCGATTTAGATCTCACTCAGATATGGTTGTCCTCATGGGTAGGTTTGTCAGTTCTGATATTCCATTGAGATATTTCTGATAAGCACTCAGTCCCTCCTAAAATAGTATGTTCAGTTGATCACAATGGTTGATCAAAATATTATTTATTTAAAGCACAATGATCAGATAAAAAATTGATCAAGCAATTTGGCTTTAAGCACATTTAACGAAAGAATGATGCGACAACGATCTGATTATTCTGAATATATGAGAGAAATGAATGAAGATCTGTAAGAACGAGTTTACAGATTCTGATATTAAAAAAAAAAATATCAATGTAAAAGAAATATCAGAAAACAAAGTTGAATACAAACGAGCATATTATCACCGAAAATGATTTTCGTATAAGAGACGTGATAATAATAGTTTGAAGAATAGCTGAAACAGGTATTGGAGTTATGTACGACGAGAAATTACACAAGTAAAATCTCAGGAAATACCTGTTCAGAGAATGTACTCGTTTCAGAAAACAGTTCCATTTTCGAAAACATTTATTTAAAATTTTCTAGAGACTCCCCATAGAAAACAGATTTAAGTAATGATTCAATTAAGCTAAAAAAAATTGAAACATTTTAAGCACGGGTTCTAAACTGAGTGTTTAGAAACCACACTCGGTAAAGCACGGGTCCTGAAGTAAAATGTTCAGAAGCCTCGTTTGGAATAAATTACGACTCCCCTTGCATTGGTGTATCACTGAAGAGATATTCTGATCAGCACAAAATGGACATACCTGCAAAACCAGATTAAGTAGATTTTGGTACCCAAACGAACTTGGGTCCTATTTTGTTAGTATTGGGTTGGGGTATGTTGTAATTTCCAAACCATTTATTTCTATAAGATATTTTCTTTTCAACACTATTAACAGGATGATCAGGAATAAAATATGAACCATACCAGTAATTATAATCGTACCTGTTCTTACCATTCGAATTAGTCTGATATCTGTTGTTTGTACTCCATCTGTTATAGATCTTCTTATTCACAAAATTTGTTGATCTACATGTGGAACACATGATTCTTCTCTTGCTAAGATAAATCAAATCAGAAGTGGATCTCACAAAGCAAGGAAAATTGTTAGTAACAACAGAGTTCTGAGATAAACCAGATTCAGACTTATTAACCCAAATGCTTTTAACCTTTGAAGAATAATTGGGTGATCCAATGACATAACCTTGATAATACTGATTAGAACGAGAATAGTTCTTAGAAACAGTAGATTTAGGACTACTCGAATAATTGTTCGATTTGGAACAATCATAAAAGTTAGTTTTACACTGTGATTGAGAACCAGTTGGGCTTTTAGCACACGAAAAGTCTTTGACTTTTTGTAAAAG
>NW_020201584.1:41569-47056 GCF_001531365.2 Cynara cardunculus var. scolymus
CTTTCCTTTCTTTCTCAAACTTCTTTCTTTCTTCATCTGAACTTCCTTTATCATTCTCCGAAGCAATGTCAAGCCATTTCTTTTTCTCAGTAAGCTCTTTAGCAATTGYTRTATACTTCTTTGAAGTATTTCTTTTCTCAAGAGCAAATTGCTTTTTCTCTTCGTCGAAAGCCTTTTGCTTTAGATCTATGCTTTCGGACAATTATTTAATTGACTCTGATAGTCTTCGGAGATGTCTTTCTTTTCTTTATCATTCTTAGCTCGTTCCAAGATGATAAGCTGTTCAAAATCTAAAATTTGATTTAAAAGAAATTTAGCATTCAGCTCAAGAGAATTAATCTTATTTTTATAAGATTCACGTTCAGTACAAAATCTTTTCTCAACTTCAATAATCCTCTTCTTTTCTTTCTCCGTATCTTTCCTTTCAGCGTTTAAAACCTTTTCCACTTTCAAAACATTTTCTTTCTCTACGTTCAAAAGCTTTCTTAGCTCAATCAGATCACTCTTAGATTTATGAAACTTCTCAATTAAATCCTCAGTCTCAGTATTTTTTTCTCCCAAAAGAGTTTCTCTCAGCATTTAATTCATTTTGAACTTTTTGGAGTTTATTGAACAAATCTTTATTAGACTTACTCCATGTTTTTAAATCTTTTTCACATTCTATTCTGACATCATCTAAGGATTTTTAAGTTTATTAATCTGATACTTGGAATCATTCTCAACTCTTGCTAATACTTCTTTATGCTCCAGTTTCAAATCTTTAATACATTCCTCATTAGCATAATTCTTAGTATACATATTTATGTATTTCTCTTTATAGTTCACAATGGTCTTTTCCAGCTCAGCAATCTGAGCTCTCATCTCCTTTAGAATATCTGCCATTAAAAAAAATTGATCAGTTATAAAATCTATGCAGTGAAATAAGTAAAAGAAATCAGGAACAATTAAGCTAAAAAAAATAACAGAAAACACAAAAACTGATGAGAATTTAGAAAAACGACGAGGAACTGTCAAAAATAGTAAAAACAATCAAAACTGTTCAAAACAGTTAAAAACTGTTCGAAACAGTTAAAGACAGTTAAAACTGATGAAAAACAGTTTACACGACGAAAAATAGTTCAAAACTGTCTCAACCAGTTAAAAACACAAAAATCAAAACAGATAAACGAAATGATCCAAAAAACTACAATCTAAACAAAAATTAAAACTCAAAGACTAAAGACACAACAATTATAAGCCGAAGATGAAAATAAATGTCCAAGTCCAAAACAATAGAAATTTTTACAATTACAACCCAGACAAACAATAAAATTCACTGCCTTTGCTCAAGATACAGCTTCTACTTGATTATCACAGGCTGCTCAACATTTAATCTTCAATTCTGCTTCAAATCTTGCTGCTGCTGCTAGAATCTAAACTTGTGACAGATTGTGATTCACCAAACTGACCAACCCCTTACCAAGCAACTACAGAACCTTCTTAAACCTATGCGATTACCAAACGGCAACTACAGTAATTGAAACAGGCGATTTATGAATTAAACCTGTGATCATGCAAACCAGTCGAGTGTAAACAATACAAAAACTGTGAGAAATGCCAAGCGATGAACTTGACTGTCTTGAGTAAAATCCAGGTGATTTAGTGAAGTTCAAACAGAAACATGTCAACCTGTGTCTTTGGTCAACCAAACAAGTCTTAAGCCTTGAAACAGCTAATTTTGTGTACAATGTCTTCAATCCAGCCAAGAACTATAGATAGAAAACTTCTTCTTCAATGATACCAGACTCTTTGAAACAATTTAAAAACAATTAACAAAACCTGTGATGAGCGAGAAAGAGACAGGTAACATACCTCATATTAGAAATATGTACAGTGAAACAGATTCTGTAATTTAGGTTTCAAATAAAACAATTGCAAATCAGTTTCATAGGTATGCAAAGCAATGAGCGATTAAGAATCCAGACAAGATGGATTGAATGATTTAATAAACCGGATAACTCGATGTACAAAAAGCTAAATCCTAAATCGCTCAACTCCGCTCAAAGCTAAACCTAAATCGCTCACACAGTATTCCTATATCGGTCAAGAAATCGCTCACCACTAGTTCTTCTCATTGACCGAATTCGCTCAAGAAGAAAGTTAAATCGCTCAATAGTCCGGTTAAGAGATGACCGCATACGCTCAAGGTTAACCTCCTTATCCTCTCATCAAACAGATTAATCCACTCAAGACTATATTCCTTATTGATCGTATATGAATCCGCTCAAACTATGCTACCTTTGTATCCGAATCCGATCAAGAATAAACTCAAACATGTTGAAATTGAATGATTTACTAACCTTGAATCCGATTTAGTGATATCCGATTGAAGCCTTAAGTGATATCCCGAACGATTTGAGCAATTAAGAATGGGTCTTCGTATGAATCTTGTACAATGAAGTCTCCGTATGAATCTGTATAATGAAAGACTCAGAATGGGCTTTAACACTGATTGGGCCTAAACCAAATGAGCCATGTAATTTTGAGTGATTTAACACCACTTAAACAGTCTAAACATCAAAAACAGATCAAAAACTAACAAAAACACAAAAAACAAAAAAGATTTAAAAAAATGGATCAAAAACACTGGAATTTAAAAAACATTAAGAACACGAAAAAATTTTAAAATTCACAAAAACGATCAAAACTTGAAAAACAAATGATCAAAATGTTAATCTTTGTGTAAAACAAAGATTCACAACAAGATTACGCACAAAATGATCGTGTTTTTAACACGAAAACACACAATTTTCCAAAAAATTTCGGATCAAACTTAAAGAAAAACAAGAACATGAAGAACAAAAAAAAATCAGAAAATAATCTTCGAAAATTTCTGATTTCTTCTTCTGATCTCTTACATACACTGCTCTGATACCAATTGATAGTCCCTATGATCAATCTTCAAGCATTCTTCTATGAATCAATGGCAGATCTAACATGAACATTCAAGAACATCATATAAGAGAGTTGAGAGAGAAAGTCTACATTCAAAGCTTTGGTCAACCTTGTTTACGTAATATTGTAACACCACGATTACAAAACAAACACTTACCAACCTTCATTAAATAAATTTTAGTTTCAAAAACCTCAAGATACGGGATAGCGATTTACAACCCAAAATACATAATTTAAGACTTAATAAATCCATAGCTAACAAAAACATAATCATCGGGGAAATGTCTACCCGGAATATACATAATATGAACAACCCAAAAGTATAACTTATACCTAAACTCAAAAGTAGGCTTTACACGTCAATCCCTAATCGATCATCCGACCTTGTTTTTKCCTTTGCCAATTTGCMCTRAAAARTTAAAACCACTAAAAGATAAGCTATATGGCTTAGTGAATTTATGTGGAAAAATGTGGTTACAATGTGAATTATAAGCGTACATACTACGAAATAAAGAAGGTCTCGAAAGTAATTTTTTTGCATAACAACACGACAACAACTTAATTGTACCACATGATGTCCTTTACAACAACCTACTTTGAACGTGGGAATCACAAAAGAATGTTCAACATAGAAAAAGAACATCAATATAATCAACATCATACTCGAGATCAAGCAAGGTCACATACCAATTAACTTCACACACAAACATAAGACTTAGCACCAAATCCGCCCTTCTTCTTTCGGATTATGCCAAAGTCCTATACTCACCCCCTGGCTCCCACTGGGCAGTGAGTATGGAAGCCCCTCCGGTTGTCTCACCTGGACTCCATGGGATATCGACAATCGACGCCCAAAACACACCACAAGACAATACAAGCAATAAGACCAATTTAAGGTGATAATCTAGAACTAACATGAATCATGGATAAACAATGAAACATCATAGCATATATAATCACAAAGTACACACATATTTCCACATAAACTCACTATGTTGTTTAATGAAATCGGTTGATCAAACCGGAAGCCAAACCGAAAGGTCGAATCCTAACTCCCGTTCAGTGGTTGGAAAGCACTGCCAAGGCCTTAATTATGCTTAAATAACACCTGGAGTTCATATATAAAGTCTTATTAGCAATGCACAACAATAGCATAAAATTAACCCTTTTTAATTCAAGTTTTCTACTTTAGTTTTCTTCTTACAACACCTACTTGCAGACCTGTTTTGACCTTTGTAAACTCAAAATCATTAAATGACTTTCAAATATGAATTGTAGAACTTTTTCTTACCTTTCCAGAGCCTATTTGTACATATTTTTAGGATTTTTCTACAATTTTATACGATTTTGTTTGTCCCTATTTCACTGATCAATCTTCATGTTATCTTCACAATCATGGCAGAATCTCATATATCTTCAAGAACATTCATAAGAACATTGAGAGAAAAAATCATACTTCAAAGCTCAGTCAAACTCTCTTATTACGTATCAAATTTACAATAAAGCTCTCTACTTACAAATTACAAAGACAAACCATATTTATATGGTCAAACATCTAAAGACAAGTCAAAGTCAAACTCCTATAAGAAAAGTCAAACACGCTGACTTTTACAATTATAGACTATATTTAACTTTCAAGACGAATACAATTAATACTGATTTTCAGTCCTAACAGATATTTCTAAAACAGTTCTTATACCAAGACTTTCAAACTCGAAAATAGTTATTTTTCACCTTTTCAAGTTAAACTCTAAACCATTTTGTACCAATTTCATATATTAGTCTTATATTACCATAACTTATATGAAATCATCATGAATCCATCATTATTTTACTAAACATTCACCTAGTTCATCTTCATATAAGGTTGACTATCAAAAGTCAAACTTTCCCAAACCATATCATGTATACACAACTATTTCTTGTAATCTAATCATGATTTCCACAAGATAATAACTTATGTATTACATATCCTACACAATATCAAGATTTCAGCTTATAATTCTCAACATGCAACCATAATTTCATGATTTCTTGAACTCAAAGTGAATACATTATCAAAAATGGAAGCATACCTTCAATAATCTTGCAAAATTTCACCAATTTTTTGCTAAAACACCTAAGTTTGGTTCCCTTGAAGAGTACAGAAGCTTAGAAACAAAAATGGGGAAGAATTAGGGCTGAATTCGTGTTTATATGTCTAAAACCCGAGTAGGGTCGGTTTGACCCGGCTGGGTACCCGTTTTGACCATTAAACACTAAAAATTGCATAACTTTTCGCTCGAAACTCCGTTTTCGATAAGGTTTTCGCCTACGCGTTCATAACAAGATAATATATAATTTACAATAAAAAAAATTTCATAAAAGACCTCCCAATAACAGCAGTTTTCATATTTCTACGAGTTATGCTGTCCTTTGAAATTTTGCCGTTTTTGATTTTGAGTTCGGAATCCCGTAAAAATTTTCCGACACCTCCAACAACTCCTAATAGGTCCAAAACTTAGTTCCAAAGCTTAACATACTATCAAAAACCTCCCGATTGAGTATTGTGCA